>NC_064618.1:532830071-533057571 GCF_023898315.1 Schistocerca nitens
CTCTTTTCGAGAGTGGAGTAATAAAGAATTATTGTGAAGGTGGTTCGATAAACAAACATGGTTCAAATGGCTCTGAGCACTATGGGACTTAACATCTGTAGTCATCAGTCCCCTAGAACTTAGAACTACTTAAACCTAACTAACCTAAGGACATCACACACATCCATGCCCGAGGCAGGATTCGAACCTGCGACCGTAGCAGTCGCGCGGGTTCGATAAACACTCTGCCAGGCACTTAATTGATTTGCAGAATATCTATGCGGATATAGGGGTAGAATAGGTATCTGCATACATTGGATCAAATGTTGTATGTGATTGCCCCGAAGAATTTTTAAGTAAAGCAGTTCAGCACGTAGTCCTGTACGACAAGTGTTCACCAGAGAAAAAGATGTTGTCAGCTGTGTCCCAGGGAAGAGTGAGACTACGCTCTTGTTCTCTACATACGTTAACGATCTGACAGAGTGGTACGGAGGGCAAGAAAGTATCGCATTTGAGTTACTGTAGGAGGATGCAGGATGACTTGTACAGTGTCTCTATTCGCGATGAATGGCATCGTGCTTTAAATGTAGGAAAATGTACGTTTGAGAGATTAGAAAGATAAACTATTCGATGATATTCAAATTCCACATCAGTGATTGTGCTGCTTGACATAATCACGTTTATTAAATCTTTAGGGGAAATGTTGCAAACCGACATGAAACTGAATGAAAACGTAAGGTTAGATGCAATGAAGGCGAACAGTGGACTTCGTGTTATTCGAAGATATGTAGGAAAGTGTAACTCATCTCTTAGGAGACCGCGTTCAGAACGCTTGTGTGATCCATTCTCGAGTACTACTCGAACGTCTGGCATCCCCACCAAGTCGAATGAAAAGGAGACATCGAAATAATTCAGAGACGTGCTGCTGGATTTGTCAGCGGTAGGTTCGATCAATAGGCATGCACTACGGATACGCTCCGTGATCTCAAACGGAAGTCTCTGGGAGGAAGAAGAGGGTCTTTCTGCGAAATTCTAATGATAAAGACTATTTCGGCAGACTGCAGAACGATCCCACTGCCCTCAACACACAACAGGCGTAAAACAAGACAAAAGAAATCAGGGACTGAACGGAAGCATATAGGCAGCCGCTTTTACCTAGCTTGATTTGCAAGTGGAATGGGAAAGGGAATGATCAGTAGTGGTACAAGGTAGCTTCTGCCATGCACCATGTGGTGATTTGTGGGGCATGTATGTAGAGTTGAAGTAATGGTGCCCTCTCGATGAAAAAACAATGGCGTGAGCTCTTTGAAATCTGTGATGCCGGAGGTGACAGCGAGCTTAGGTTTAGCGTCACATTGACGTCGAGTTTTTCATAGACTCCTTCAGTATTATCCTTGACGTGTGTTGTGCCACAGTGATGTACTAGGTATGGAGCTACTGTAGATGGCACGCCTTTGCATTCTTCCTAGCTTTACGGAGAGACCTGCAGTTTAGAGTGTGTCCGAAACACATTCCAGCTTGGATAATGAGTGAGGCAGAAACACTTTGGACAGGGACAAGATAGCTTCCCTGCCTCGTGGCACCAATGTACACTTTATTGAGCTATTCCGATTTAATGACCGGCCATGTCTTAATGGACCTGTGAGGCCGATTATTATAAGGTTAGAAATGGCAGTGATGTCAGCCGACTTTTCACATGTTGTACTGGGACCAGTCGGGACTATCGACAAATGGGGTTTCGCTACGCGTGGACTACACCTGAACAGTACTGAGAAGAGAAGACTGGTGAATCTGATTCATGAAAGTGTAGGCGGCGAATCTCGGACCACGTGTGGTCAAATATGTGCTCCCCAGCCTAAAGAGTACCTCCAGCAGTTTTAAAAATTCCACGATAAACACCAACAAGGTAGATTCAAACGCAGCAAATGACACATAAAAATAAACTTTTGTAAAAAGTATCGTGCGGCATTTCACTGGCTTAACAAGATTTCATCAAAGCAGGCAATATAAATAAATAAAATACAGCAATTTCAAGTTGAGGTCCAATCTTTGATCTGCACACTAGTTGGCGTCACCGAGCATTGATGTAGATACACAAAAACCCAACAGGTAGTATCGTCATATCAGAGGACAGACTTTTACTGAACTACTACTGCAGAACGTGAAGGTTCATGCATATATGTCAGGAAAAGAACTCAAGAGGAGGACGAGGAGATTAGTGTTAACGTCCCGTCGACAACGAGGTCATTAGAGACGGAGCACAAGCTCGGATTAGGGAAGGATTTGGAAGGAAATCGGCCGTGCCCTTTTAAAGAAACCATCCCTGCATTTGACTGAAACGATTTAGGGAAATGACGGAAAACCTAAATCAGGATGGCCGGAATCGGGTTTGAACCGTCGTCCTCCCGAATGCGAGTCCAGTGTGCTAGCCACTGCGCCACCTCGCTCCGTGGAACTCAAGACATGAGATTAGTACAGTAAGTGAAGAAAAAACCTTTGAAATATCATCTTTGGAATTACAGTGCCTTGACATTATCAAGAAATCGGTCACTTCGCGTTTGAGTGTTGATCACCTAATTGTGGGGTAGACACTTTTTTGAATAAATTAAAATAAATTCTAGATAAGGTCTCAGTTAGAAAAATCAACATAATTTTGTGTGGAGGCATAAACACTGATATCATAAATGAATCTAGGAGCACCTTCACAAACATCATTTAGAGCAGGGTCGCCAACTACGGCCCGCGGGCCGCATCCGGCCCGCTACAACAGTTCATCCGGCCCGCCGGCGGTACCTGAATTTGCTTGATAAAACATACGGAACACGTTATGTTTCTGTCCTGCTGCTGGTCCTCTAGAGCTACGAGCAGCCATTAAACCTGACGATGGAGCTTCTGCAGCACAATTCGTGTGCAGTGAGCTACTCACACTCCTTACGGAATTTTTCGACCAACAACGTGGCCATTCGTCACAAGAACCTTCGTTACCACTTCAACAGGTCAAGAGAGCCATCCGTAACTTTAACCCGTCGGAGCTGGTATCTTTGTACAAAAGGATCTACGGACTTGTTCTAATGTCATGTTGCGTACGGACGTTGTCATATCACCATTACAATCACCGCACACGTGCCTTGATCAGGATGTAATTCATTCGGCGACACGCACTCAGTTACCGTTCCAGGCTTCTCTTGAAGAAACTGATTTTGAATTCGGTAACCTGACTCTTTACACAGCAGTGAGGTGGCTCAAGTGGGGTAAAGCCCGTTCCGTTCTAACAAGCTCCATAACAAAACGTATATTTTTCTCACCGAGAAAGAGAGCTGATCCACATCTGTCAGATACCGCCTGGCTCTCAAAGTTGTCAATTTTGGTCGACATCACGTTCCACCTGAATGAACTCAAACTTTAGATAGAGGATAATCTCGTCTGCGATCTCTACAGGATCATCAAAGGATTTCAGAGAAAGATTTCGTTGTCTGAAACACAACTGAAAGAAGAAAACTTTTCTCGATTTCATTTCAGTCCACAATGATGTCAACTTTGATTTTCCGAAAACTTTGTTCACGATGTGAAGAATTTTATTGAGAGATCTAAACAGAAGTGAGAGAGGCGTTCTTCCGTTCCAGAATCCGTATGGTTGTAACTTTGATGATGTGCCTGTTGAGCTACAGCAGGAGCTCATTGGTCTGGAAGCAAATGATTTGTTGAAAGAGAAGCATAGAGATGAAAACTTCTTGAATTTTATAGCTGCTTATCTGATGGTGAGTTTCTGAAGCTGAAGAATTTTGCCTCTGTTGTAGCATTGGTGAACAGCTTATGCCTCTGACCAAACATTTTCATGCACAAAGTATGTGAAGTTAGCATAATGAACGAGATTAACTGAAGGACATTTGAAAGCAATTATCTTCATTACAGTCAGCAACTCCAAACAAAACGTTGATGATATTTTGGAAGCCAAACATCAGTTTCACGAATCTCACTAAAGGTTTTTGCTGCTTTATTTGCGTAATTCAGACGCGTAACTGTCTCTTAGCTAACATCACCTTCTTTGATAAATATGTTAGTAAACACTTGTAAGTATGGATTTGCATGCCATCCACCGGTGATTAACATGGAATTTTGAACTGAGTTACTCGTCTTTTTTCGCAGTGCATTCGTTCTGGCTTGCAAGTATTGTAGAGAATGATGATACGGTCTGCTCCCGTCATTTTGTAAGTTATCTGACCCGCAGTGAAGGAAGTTTGGTGACCTCTACTTTAGAGTTTCGGCATGTCACTGCTGGTGATCTGTGTAACATGGGTTGCTACAATGACTGCATCAGTTATCGACCATGTGGCCACAAATGTGGAGAGGGAAAAGTGCGATGTAGCTGTAAAAGATCTTGCACTCTTAGAGAACTTCCGCCGAACGATAACAGTAAAATCAAGTATTGGAAAAACCCTTGAATTGCAGGCCTACAAGAGACATTTACCGAAAATCAAAATACAAGGTTCTTCAAGAGAATTATGAAACTAATGTTGGGATGAAGCGTGTAGAGAAATCGATGTAAATGCAAAATTATTTACATTCTCTGCATTATTTAAATGAACTTTGTAACGACATTTCCAAAAGCACACACATCAGTGTCAACGTCTTACAAAAAGAAATGGATAAGAGCAGGTAATTAAGCAGTCCTCCCTAACCTCATGCCCATGAAAAATGAGCAGAGTTCTCAAATTTGTATAATAAGTACAAAATTATTTATAAGAAGGGGCTGATTCTTGCAAAAAAAATCATTTAATTAATGACAAAATAATATTCAATTTAGAGAGAAAAAAGCAGAGCAGTCTAGGATGACATCAAACAGGAAACAGAGAGACACAAATAAAACTTTAATAACATACTGTTAAGGAAGGTGGATAAACTAATAAATTATCTGCACCATCTAGCAAATTACGTAAATGATCGTTTTCGAAGTAATGCAGAGAAATTACAACAAAAAGTTTCCAAAAACAAGTATAACACATGTGAATAATTATGCACTAAGATTAGTGGTGTTACTACCAACCAAAGAGCATGAAATCAGTAAAACAACACCTAAAAAATAAAAAGTCGGCAGGCTTAGGTGAGGCATTAATGAGTGTGCTTAAACAACGCACACAGAGTATAAAAACTCCCTTGACAAACATGATAAATGAGTCACTCACATAAGGAATATTTCGAAAGTATTTAAAACAAACAAAAGGTGTGCATCTGCCAAAGAGAGGTAATTCAGAAGACATTTTCCTGATGTCATCATTTGTAAAAATACCCATAATCAACGTTATGAAACACACAGTAATGAATTACTTGAGTAAATACAAGTTTCTCACCGAAACGCAACTCCGTTTCTGAAGTGGTACAAATTCAGAATAAGCTGCTGTAAAAATCATAAAAATGGTCTTGATATCCTTGGCAAAGATGGGTGTGTCACAGTCAAATTTGTTAGATCTTTCATTTAGTAGTTCTGATTCTGCTGAAGATAAGATTCTATTACATAAGCTAGAAGCCTTAGGAATGAGAGGCGTAGCTAATGACTAGCTCCAATCATACCTAGTACAAAGGATACAAAGAATAGAGGTAACACATACTTCCAATTAGGCTAAAATTGTAGAGAAGCACTCACCACCATCAAAACACGTTAATATCACAGGGGAGCATATTAGGACCAATACTGTCCCTGATACACATCAATTACTTTCGTAAAAATGTTAGTTATGGGGGAAAACCTTATTTTTGCTACGCAATAAAATGCCACAGAACGTAAACAAAACAGATGCCATGAATTTCAGTTTGAAGAAGGACAAGGACATTTTTAATGAAATGTAGAAAGCACCTTTGTAGATGCGTAACAAACACAAAATTATTGGGAATGAATATCGATTCTCAGTGAAAGTGGTGTGAACGCAGAAATGCACTTGCAAACAGAATGGCATCAGCATGTTATGCCCTTAAAGTCCTGTCATCAGTGTGTAACAGCCAGCATATTTTAGTTTATTCATATGCACACTCAAGTCTTAAAAGTGGGATCATTTTCTGATGAACAAGTGCACAAAATATGAGCTCAGATGAGGATCCTAAGAACACTAACCAAAAATTGCAGTCGAGCTCTCTATAAATATCTGTTCAAAACAATGGGAATTTCAACCACACCATGTGACTACAACTAAAAAATAACATTGATAATCACCACAGAAAAGTTCTGTTCATGATTATGGAACGAAACCTAGACTGAGCTTACTTTTAGCATGAAAGGGTAAACAAAAAACTGAAAACAGCATTTTCTACCGAGGAGCAAAACTGTATGATAAATTGCCTGAGGAGAAACACTAGAACAACGAAACGAGTCAAAAAGCTCATTTCAGCACTTATTTCCCCAATAGAGAATTCAATTTTAGTGCCACTCAGCCAAAATAGTGACTTCTCCATTTCTTACAATTTTGACAATAGTGTACTGCAATTTCAAGAACTTTCAGTATTTCGTGGCAATTTCATGACGTATACCTAGAACATCGTGAAGGGTCAATTGGTCCATGGAATGACTGCATTTTTAAATATTGCTTTTCTCATAATTACGAACGTACAAAGGTACAAAGGTACTTACGTTGTATTCTGATATGATCACCAATGAATGATGAAACACGCATTGTCGGAAAGGTTGCGGCGCTAGGGATTGTAACGTGACATTTCACTTGTATACCGAGTATTGTTGTTCTTATTCCTCTCATCAGTTCGATAGGGTTTTCTTGCCTGCAGAAGCCGTTTTTAAATATACTGAGTCAACGTGATCTTACTAATGGAGATATTTTGCTTATTATGACGAAATATATATGACACAAAAAGTTATCAGATTCAGGTAGTGATATTGTGCCAGAGGCAACGGACGACAAACATATCAAGATTAATGCCTTGCAGCATATGTCTCCCCTCTCGGTTCTTTACTCAGCAGTCTCAGGAGTAAACTGGTCCAACAGGGGTTGGAAGAAAATAAGGAAAACCCAAAGTCGTAACACATTACCCTGCTCAATATGGTATAGGAGACCCGCTGACATTCAAACAGCTTCCACTCCTCTCGGAATGGTTAAGTGCAAGTCCTTTATAGTTAGAGCTATAAGCATGGCTACATTGTCAGCGACCGTTACAAGGTACAATTAAAACAACTGCAGCCCTCGGTCGCGAAAATGAAGTCTTTTTCACCTAGGTTTCGGCCACTTCTGTGGGTGCCTTCGCGGTTCTCCAAAATTATTTGTAACCAGCGAAAAACGTGCTCTTCATAAGAAATGCTCCCCATAGGCCTGTTTAGCCTGCTTAAACTTTTCAGAGGCCACGCTCCCGGTTTCCTCAAGATTAACACAAATTTGATGGCACAACGTTGCTTGAAATTCCAGTGCTCCATTTTCCTAAGACACACAAAAATACAACTTCATTGATGCGCTCTCAGAAATCACGTGATAGCTGTATGTTGCTGAAACTCGAATTGAGGATCTATAACACACCGGTCTACACAAATAGAACTACACACCGTTGCTCTATGGCTCGTAGTGTTATCAGTCCCATTACTTTTCAAACACCCTCGTATGTTGGAAAAAAAGGTAGAAAGGTAAGTGACAGAGGACACGACAATACCTAACGGTTACTGCTGAGTAGTTGTTCTTCCTAACAGTAGCCCGTTCGAGCAAACTCCGGTCACTCGTATATTAGGTACTTGGGCTATGCATGCCTGTGTTTAAAAAGAATAGTTCGATGTAGTCATAGGCTCGAGACATGTACTTATGCTTTCATGTCTCACAGCTAATTCGCTGCATATAATGACCTGTAGTGATCCTGCAGTCAGATTATGCATGGCGATGTAATAAAATACGCACACAAATAAAATAGTACTAGAATGAATAATTTAATAACAGGTATAATTATCTAGACGGCAGAGAATTATGTTCATTCAAGAAAGAAAATATCAAATAAACGGGAAGTGGACCTACGATAGTCAGTTAAAATACAGACAAAAATATCGTTACCAAACGCAGTAAAGTTACGTCGAGAGCGATATGGGAAAAGTAGTAAAATCCCAAACTAAATCGTCATCAGATACTCTCAAAATCTGCTTCCATTTCGTGATCACAATACACGAAAGACACACTAGTTCAAAACAGTTCAGAGTTCAACATGGTGATTCACAAATTAACACACGCGATATGAGGAATAATATTCATACTCCGTCTATTCTCGGTTCCGTAAATCAAGCAGCCAAATCTAGAGTGCTATTCCGGAAACTTTCAAAAGTCTGGAAATATAAGCCCATTCAGAAGTTAAAGTAAAGTCCAGAATCAATCACCCCCACAACCGAACACCGCTTGTTACCACAGGCAGGTCTGCCTCCTTCCAGAACTCACATAAAAGCGTCCAGAATCGCTCTTCACTCAAAAATTCCCAGTCTCCACTTGACTACCGTCGTGTTTTACTTCTGTCTGCTTTTCTACTGGATTAAGGCCATACCCACTAAAAATACGTTGTTCCAGGCATGATTTGACTCATATTGACCTCGTCCCGGACTACACTAACATATTACATCAATATTTAAATAAAGAAATGTTATAAACATTTGTCACACTCAGATAATTTACAATAATTATAAACAAAGGTTTGTTCATAAGTAAACATGCCAGCAATCTTTTGCAAGTGCGCTCACGTTAATTAACAACGAACTGTCGATAAATATTATTTAAACAATTCAAATGGCTCTGAGCACTATGGGACTTAACATCTATGGTCATCAGTCCCCTAGAACTTAGAACTACTTAAACCTAACTAACCTAAGGACAGCACACAACACCCAGTCATCACGAGGCAGAGAAAATCCGTGACCCCGCCGGGAATCGAACCCGGGAACCCGGGCGCGGGAAGCGAGAACGCTACCGCACGACCAGGAGCTGCGGACATTTAAACAATTGTTTATGGGTTCTTCACAGATGTGTCTTTTGGTTCTCTTTTGATTTGTGGTGCTCTCTAGCACAAATAAAGAAATGTTATAAACATTTGTCACACTCAGATAATTTACGATAATTATAAACAAAGGTTTGTTCATAAGTAAAAATGCCAGCAATCTTTTGCAAGTGCGCTCACGTTAACTGACTACGAACTGTCGATAAATATTATTTAAATAATTGTTTATGCGTTCTTCACAGACGTGTCTTTTGATTCTCTTTTGATTTATGGTGTTGACTAGCACAGCTGTTTTAATAGAATTTGGAATCAGTGCTGAAATAAAGTTACGGGGAAAATAGTAAACTGCTTATTAAATAACTACACAAGTATGACAATGTGAGACATTAATGCTGTGTTCGTTTGCGGTGTGAAAAAATGTTCAAATGTGTGTGAAATCTTATGAGACTTAACTGCTAAGGTCATCAGTCCCTAAGCTTTCACACTACTTAACCTAAATTAACCTAAGGACAAACACACACGCTCATGCCCGAGGGAGGACTCGAACCTCCGCCGGGATCAGCCGCACAGTCCATGACTGCAGCACCTCAGACCGCTCGGCTAATCCTGCGCGGCTTGCAGTGTGAATATGATGAATATGATGTTCTGACAAACATTTGCATGATGAAAAAGAAATAAAAGACCCCACCAATCGACAAAAATATATACAGATATGTACAGGGATTACAGCTATATTGCATTGTTATCATCTGAGGTACCATTTGTTGAAACCAAATGAAGGCTTTAAAAATTATTAATTAAGAGGTTCACTGATTACACTTTTATTTACAGTGAAATATTACCAGCCGGCCGGGGTGGCCGAGCGGTTCTAGGCGGTACAGTCTGATGACCTTAGAAGTTAACACCCAAAGTGCTCAGAGCCATATTTGAAATATTACCTTCTATTATTTTACAGATGTTGGAATGTTGTTGTGTCATTGGACTTGCTTCATTTTCCTGAGATTGTAGATATTTTCAGATTCGCTGCAATATGTAACTCTGACTTATTGTCGAAGTTCAGAGAGCTGCAACTTAGCCATATTTAAGATTTTCTGACACCCCGCCATTCCCTGAAGCATTGCCTGTTGTACAAAGACCATGTAAACGACAGCTGTCCAAATTACCAGCGTTGGGATTTACCAGTTTCCGGGGACCTGCTCGTCTCTGCAAGTGGCTGACCGGAAACCGTCAACTGGTCAGGCTGGCCACGGAGCACCCTGTCTGCGCCCAGGACACGCTAGTCTTCAGCTGTTTAACAAATTCATCTCTGCTCAATACCAGGTCTAGCTGGACGAATAACTCGCCCACAAGTTGTAGTATTACAAGGAAGAGGAAGACAAAAAGAAAATAAATGGACTCTTTACCCGTTAATTAGAGTGTAGAAACACCTAAGGGGAAGGGAGTATGGAACTGAGGAAAAATTAGCAGACATGTCAAGAGCTTGAAAATGAATGGGAAAATACGAAGGAAAAGAAGAAGACGACTCAATGTCCCTAAACCTATCCGCAAATACCGCATCAAACCGAAATAATGATGCAAAAAAAGCCGTTTTCCAATCTTCCACCACGATAACAGAGATATTTAGTATAGTAAAAAGGATGGATATTCCGGTGAGAGATTTCTTCCACTACCGGTATGCACTGAGTCGTCCTCATGTGTTTCTCATCGCGAAGTACACCAGACGCGGTGGAAGTCGTGCTCTGAGACGAAGTGCTACGACTCATGGAACTTTATCCTCATCGTGATTTGCGGCCATAGTGCTCTATAGTGGCAGTTCTTGGCTGCATCCGGAGCGCAAATCACACAAATTGTTCTTCTCTTTTTTGTGAAAATGGACGAGCGTAAAATAGCTGGACTAATTCTGTTAGTTACTGTGGAAGAAGAGCAGAGAAAATTGAGAAGAAGATTCTGTTCTCGTCATTGGTTTGAACAGCGAATTCTGTTAGAGGAACACTGCATAATGATGTACAAAGATCTGTGATACGTACTAGTAGAAGTTACTCGTTAACTCTATTGAATATGCAACACATTTTCGGTTTTAAATTGAATACACTTAAAGTATAGTGTCTAACGTGAGTTTGCGTATGCATAGCATCCATATTCTGTATGTCGTATTGGCTATCATTTCTCTGAAGTAACGACATTCACACAGGTTTGAAGATCGATATTTGTTCCGTAATTTCATTAGAATGGAAAAGGAGAGTTTTTCAAGCTGCTCACCAGCATCGAAAAAGATATTTACCGCTGACAAGAAACTGTCCACATATCTAACAGATAGGTACATACATAGTTTACACACAGTTTTATGATAGCAAAAACATCCAATGTGTCAGTTGTGTTTACTTTTGACGTAGACTGGCTATCACGTTAAGATTTGTGGCCTCTGAGTAATCATTCCCGTCGTTCGCGTGCGAAACAAGAATGTTATTTATAAAAATATTACTGATAAAGTAATAAGAAAGGCTCAGAATCTTTCAGAAAACAAATAAGGAAAAACGAAATTTTTCGAAGCAGCTAGGCGCGAACCTGCTATATTACTGTTCCAAATTTACAACACTGTCGACATCCAGGGCTTCAATTACACAGTATACAGTGTGTAATGGCTGCATCTGCAAGTATCATTATTTGACATTTAACTATAACAGATTACACGGTGTGATCAAAAGTATTCGGACACCACCAGAAACATACGTTTTTCATATTAGGTGCATCGTGCTGCCACCTACTGCCAGGTACTCCATATCAGCGACGTCAGTAGTCATCAGACACCGTGAGAGAGCAGAATAGGGTGCTCCGCGGAACTCACGCACCTCGAACATGCCTGATGATTGGGTGTTACTTGTGTCATACGTCTGTACGCGAGGTGTCCACACTCCTAAACATCCCTAGGTCCACTGTTTCCGACGTGATAGTGAGGTGGAAACGTGAAAGGACACGTACAGCACAAAAGCGTACAGGCCGACCTCGACTGACAGTTGAAGAGGTTCGTGATATGTAATAGGCAGACATCAATCCAGACCATCACACAGGAACTCCAAACTGGATCAGGATCCACTGCAAGTACTATGACAGTTAGGCGAGAAGTGAGAAAACTTGGATTTCACGGTAGAGCGGCTGCTCATAAGCCACACATCACGCCGGTAAATGTCAAACGATGCCTGCTTGGTGTAAGGAGCGTAAACATTGGACGATTCAACAGTGGAAAAACGTTGTGTGGAGTGACGAATCACGGTACACGATGTGGCTATTCGATGACAGGGTGTGAGTATGGCGAATGGCCGGTGAACGTCATCTGCCAGCGTGTGTAGTGCCAACAGTAAAATTCGGATGCGGTGGTGTTATGGTGTGGTCGTGTTTTTCATGCTTGCACCCTTTGTTGTTTTTCGTGGCACTATCACAACAAAGGCCTACACTGATGCTTTAAGCACCGTCTTGCTTCACACTGTTGAAGAGCAGTTCGGGGATGGCGTTTGCATCTTTCAGCACGATCGAGCACCTGTTCATAATGCACGGTCTGTGGCGGAGTGGTTACACGACAATAATATCCATATAATGGACTGTCCTGTAAAGAGTCCTGACCTGAATCCTGTAGAAGACCTTTGGGATGTTTTGGAACGCCGACTTCGTGCCAGGCCTCACTGACCGTCATCGCTACCTCTCCTCAGTGCAGCACTCCGTGAAGAATTTGGTGCCGTACCCCAAGAAACCTTCCAACACTTGCTTGAACGTATGCCTACGAGAGTGGAAGCTGTCATCTAGGCTAAGGGTGCGCCAACACCATATTGTATTCCAGCATTACCGATGGAGGGCGCCACGAACTTTTAAATCATTATCAGCCATGTCTCCAGAGATTTTTGATCACATAGTGTAGGCCTATACCCTAAACGACACGCTGTCGATAGACTACTGTGCTGTAAAATTGAAGTGGTACACTTTCATAGCACACAGGTTATATCACTAAAGGCACCACACACAGGAAGGCTTTAGCTACTGATAAGTAGTTTACCGTCATTTTATTCGAACAAATCGTAACCAAAAGCGACGCGTGTTCGAGAGATCCTAAACGTGCTGAAGCTCTGAAACAGCTTACGTTCGCGCCCTGTGCTCTGTAATAATAAAAACACGAAGTACGGAGTTTAACTCTATAGCCTACAATATGGTGTCTTCGAAAATCTGCCTGTGACGTAACACTGATGCCGCATCTCAATTGCCACATTCCTTGTTGTTGGATTGGATTGTCTTTTGGGGGAGGAGACCAGACAGCGAGGTCATCGGTCTCATCGGATTAGGAAAGGAAGTCGGCCGTGCCCTTTCGAAGGAACCATCCCGGCATTTGCCTGGAGCGATTTAGGGAAATCACGGAAAACCTAAATCAGGATGGCCGGACACGGGATTGAACCGTCGTCCTCCCGAATGCGAGTCCAGTGTGCTAGCCACTGCGCCACCTCGCTCGGTCCACATTCCTTACCACGAGACAAAAATCTGACATGCCAGATTCCTTATTTCACATTTCGCAATGAAGTGGAATGTGAAATTCCATGCTGTGACGTCACTAGCTCCTCGTCCACGCGCTCTTTCACGTCACGTGAGACTATGGCTGTAGAGTCGAGAGCCACTCCAGTATCGTGCCTTATAGTCCACGTCCAATGACGTAGTTCGCTCAGTAAGATAGCACTTATTGTATTTCGAGCACTACCAATCATTAGTATTTTGACAACTGTACTTAATCTCTCACCGTGCTCCTGCCACTTCAGAGTGATGTACTCTTCCTTGCCACCTCTTAGATCAAACACGGAAGAGGAAAAACAAGAGGCCGCCCCCTATCGCTCTCGCGGTGCTTGGTGTGTGAGCCACGGTGGCAGTATTTACGACGTTTCGAGTTCAGAAAGGAGTACCAAGTGCGCACACAGTGCGGCGTTTGTTATGCTGGAGCAGCGCGGCGAGGCGCGGCGCGTGCACGAGTTATCTCTACGCGGCCGGTTCTCACGCCATAGACCTGTCGCGCCAGCTCTGAACGTGTCCACGGGCGCGCGTTAACGTCCGGAACGAATGGACGAGTTCGCAGAAGGGTGCCGTTGTATCACTCGGTAAAACTGTATTCAACGACTTAGTTCCAGAAATTATCCACATGACATCCGAGGCTTACTGCCTACGCCACTCACGCTAGACAAACGACTACACGGGCGGCCTGCCTCACTTGCACGTGTGCTATACATGTGGAATACATTCTCTTCAACTGCGAGGAAAGAAATAAGTCTTTCAGTGCTGAGACATCTGGTGTGCAATATTTTGCGCCAGTTATTGCGCGAGCAACATGAGAGAGAATCTGTTTTTACTCAGTTGAGGAATTTACGAACTTGTGTACTGTTCAAACACATGTTAAGATAATCTTCCTCCTTACAGTATAAGGAAGTACACTGAAGACTCAGCAAAAAAACCGAAATAATGGAAGTGGTGGGGTACTGACAGAAATAGACACGTAGCGTAAAATATTTCCAATATTTTTCTTTATTCATGGGTTCACAATCATTTACTAAATGAAATATTTTTCCTTCGAGACTGTTTTTATTGCTTTGTGACACCCCACCCGTCACTGGTTTTGGTGTGGTAATTGACTAACCGATCAACAGAGAGTGCAAAACTGCCGCAATGTCGGATAACGCAAAGAAAGTAATGAGGCCCTGTGACTCCTGATTGAACTGCGATGGCAGTGTTGACATTAACTGATTCAGAATTGATCCCTTTTAATTAAAAATGAGTGCACATTGATGTTATATTCAGCTATTGAACACCAGATGCAAATGTTGAACATAAAGTTAATTAAGAAAGTGACTTGGGGTTTCAACTACTTGATTGAAAACAGATGCAGTCGATTAGCACAGATTTATTTTAACTCACGACCTTCAATCATCACATTAATGATTCTCCTAACAGGCAGTGGTAATAAATTGCGTTTGCGTCGAGTAAAGTACGATAAATCAAAAGTAATTCCTATCGACTGACCCAGGCGTAATGCGAAGTGCGTGAAGAATTCTACAATACACGACCCATGAAACCCTCGTGGAAACTTTGCCGACGTGATCCAACAAATTAATCAGTGGCCGGAGCGGGCGCAATATCGCCGAATTCAGCGTGGCGGCGCGGCGTCGTTATGCGGATGTTGGCCGACCTCGTGGTGCTGCAAGGCTACGCTCGTCTATTCACTTCTAGCTATCTTGCTCAATACATAGCTGAACGAAAACTTTCTATCTCCAAGCTCAATCGTTCCGTTTCCTAAGTCCTAAACTGCAGAGATGCTCACTCTTTCTCAGGCAAGCTGAGTCAAGAACGCCACATCCGCACTCTAGGCAAGCTGGGAACAGAAGACCTCTACGGGGACTTCTCCCAGTCCAGTCTTCACCTTGGTTTCCCCTCCAGCAAAATCACTTACGCCAATTGCACTGGAAGTCGCGTTAATTATGCGTCGCTTCCCAGTGCCGACCAATGCCTGCTCTGGGAAGTGAACAAATTCCCACAATATTCCCTTGCTCTCAACTTCTGCTGTTTAGCTCCTCCCAGGCCACCCATCAAGGTTAGCGTCTGCACAAAACACCAATTTTTCCGGAATTCTGACTCCCAGGAGAGTACTTCAAATTCCTTGGTCATATGTTCCCATCAGAGGCCGGCGTATTTCATTCTGTCGCTTTTCACCTGATTTACTACAGACTCTGCAGACCATGAATTCAGTGTGAAGTTGCTACAGTCACGAACACACATATTTTGGCCTCTGTTGACCGCTCCACCGTAGCTTTGCATGGCTTACTCGCATGTTTCACTGAAAATGGGATGACGGACATTTATCAACAGGTGTACAAGTTCTCCATCTATTTCCCGTTACACCAGCATGGGGTCAACCACCCACTCAGTGTCACTCATCTTAAGGCTGCTGGAGGCCGTACCCCATTACCGCTTTCTCAGAGCTTGAGCCGCCCTAAGTTGCCTGTTGTCGCTTCCCTTCGCCGTTCCCCAGCCGGCCACGGTCAACTCTGTATACTTCCCTGGGATAAACTAGCCTCCAGTAAATCGACGCGTTTCCACAAAGTTTTCAAGTCGGGTGAATTACTTTAAAACCGTCACCTAACATTAATTATTCCAATACGTCCATACTATACCCTCTACAATATGCATTGTGCCTTATCAGTCATTTTTGTTCAGCCCTACTGTACGCTCAACGTGAGTTAGGTGATCTTTAATAACTTCATGTAAGGTGCATAGTTCTTGCCATCTTACAGTTTAGACAATGTATTTGCTCTTGATAATTGGCTGCTTTGTGGCTATGTTTGGGTAGCCAGATATTAAGGTACTGTGGAGTTTATCGAATGTTTTAAATGGACCACAATAACTATCTACGATATCAATAAAACTACAGAACCGTCAAAATTACACAGAAGTTGATTTTTATTTAAATGGCGACCAGTTCGGACCTTTGTAGCCATTATCAAGCCATTCTGTAGAACAGAGTATACCTTGTTACAAGTAACATTTACAGCACGTGAGGTCTACCAAAGTACAAGTGCGTTTGACAAAATGATTACATACTACGTAAGTCCTACATAACACCATTACTTATATACTCGTACGCTGTCTACATTATTGTGCTGCATGCAGCACTGGGAAGTCGTACGCAAACCGTATCTGGGACTTGGACACTGGTGCAAGCAATGTGTCCTCACATTATGGTGTTACGTGGGACTAAGTTGGTATATAATCATCATGTCAAATGTACTTGTCCTTCGGTAGACCACATGTATTGTATATACGATATTTGTAACCCAGTACACTGTGTTCTGCAGGATGGCTTGATATTGGACTACAAACGCCCGAAATTGGTAGCAATTTAAGTAAAAATAAACTTCTGTGTAACTTCATTACGTTGCTGTCTATTGCCATCCAGAACGGTGGAAGTACTGTAACTATATGCAATATTTTAAGAGGTTGTTGATTGTTCACGTCTGTGAATGAAGTTTGATTTAAAATTGACGATTTGAAATTGTCCAAACGTGACGCATAAACAATTCTTCTGTTCTACAGAAACATTCCTGCAGGAAAAATGAGTTTCTTTAGTAAAACATATACGACAACAAGGTGAAAGATAAAAAAAATATTATATGTGGTAGCAAATTATCGACGAAATGACGGAAATGAAATAGTCTGAAAATGTTTGGTGGACTACCACCATTGTAAAGATTAGAAATGATATAGCATTTTGGGAAGAAAATAGAGCTGTAATGCAATGGACGATTTACCTACAGTGATATAAGATATGAGGATGAATAAAGCAAAGGAGGAAATGATAATGTGCGGTAGAGACTGGAACAAGGATAAAATTTTTAAATTGGGGAAATACTTAATGGAAGACGTGCAAGACCTCACGGACACAAGTTTAATGAAGACGGGTGAAGCAAGTAATGCGTCTAAACAGCGGGCACAGAATTTAACGTCTCAGATGTTCCCAACTAAGAGTGCTCTGTCGTGCGCAAGTCTAGAAGATCGGTGCTCTACAGCGGGTGGACTTAGACTGGAAATGGAAAACAAAATGAGGGTATTTATTCAGTTTCCACCAGGTCCCATGAGTGCATTCAGCCCCTTCATCGGCACATTCGGCGGCAGAAGTAAAGAATCAGCTTACTTTTTTTTCACATGATAGTAATCTGATTGCTGATGGAAGTGGCATTTCCCAAAATATTTAACATCGAGCGTAAGTATTTTACTGAAACTGGAAACGACAACAGGCAACATCAGCTCTCAGTACTGCGACACATTATCGGATACCGAATGAAAGCTTATTAAAAGTAATGTACGTCGTACCAAAACGACTGACATCTCTAAACAGAAGCATAACAGTAACACAAGGAAGTTTCACCAGTGCGTAACATTGAACTTCAATTGTAGAAGGGAAATAACAGTCGACTCGTGCTACACAGTACTGCACTAGTGTTACAAAACGTCGAGTCAAGTGAAGAGTTTAGAAATGTTCCGGATTATTTGTAATCAAACAAATTAACTGGGTAACTAAATTGTTAATGGTCCCACGTTGGGTGCCAAAATGTGATGAATTGAAACTGATAGAAATTAGGTCACTTTGAAGACAAATTGACTGCAGGATTAATACATGGATGTATTTATTGTTGGATGAACAATATAATTATATAAACTCAGCGTAGATATGACTGGGCATAGGCACGATTCACTAATTGGGAAAGTAGGGCGGAGTGAATGAAGTATTTGATGTCACCATTCGACAGAGTCGTTTGAAATGTAGGCTTCTATGGCAGACGTGATCTCAACGTGAGACATCGGTCATCCATAGCGGTGTGTGTGGCTGCGTGTTGACAGCCGGCAACTTTCATGTTCCATATTCCGTGGCTTGGAGGCAATGCATGTGATAGCTTAACACATTCCTTCTTCTGCTTGTAACATAATCTTATTTACCTGTTTACATATGCCATCGGTAGCTGCGTCTCCGTAGAATTTGACTGAAAAGTGGTTGTGAAAAGTAGGCTATTGTCAATGATGTAGGTTATATCAGGTTTGTAGTTCAAACAGTATACTTGCAATTATATGATGAATAATCTACGGTTTATGGACAGACTGAGCCTCATTTGTTATAATGTATATTCAAGTAACGGTTAGCCACATACTACACTCGTCTGATATCGTCTAATGTGATTGTTCGAGTGTAGTAACCAAACACTGAAATTATAAAAGTCGATTATTAATGTGTGGCAAGCAAATGGTTAAAACAGTCGCTGAATAAATTCCTCAGATCACTGTCCTTGAAATATAACAGTCATATCAGTACGGAAACGATGTGCACAGTAAGTATCATTTGCAGCCGCGCGGGAGTAGCCGAACGGTCTCGGCGCTGCAGTCATGGACTGTGTGGTTGGTCCCTGCGGAGGTTCGAGTCCTCCCTCGGGTATGTGTGTGTGTGTTTGTCCTTAGGATAATTTAGGTTAAGTAGTGTGTAAGCTTAGGGACAGATGACCTTAGCAGTTAAGTCCCATAAGATTTCACACACATTTAATAAAAAATACCATTTGCAAATAACACTGTTCTTAGTTGGAATCTATTGTCACAGTTTACATTACGTATTATTGAAGTTTAACACAGCTGATGAAATTAACTGCAAGAGCACAGTCACTGATCAAGAAAGCAGTCCCTGGATCTCGAACGTAGCTTCCAGATTTGAAATTTGGATGAAACTCGTTAGATTGTACTTGCTGTAATTTGTGCTAACTCGAAAATTGGATAAAACTTATGAGATTGTACTGGCTGTACCTTGTGCTAACTCGTCTTCGGTACATTCCTGGGCACAAATCTGTTTCATAACCATCCGCAGACTGACCAAAATGGCTTCTGAGAAGCCTCTTTTATAAGACTGTAACAATTAAAGTTAGATTATGTTGGTTGCTGGACTTCCCTAAGTTACAATTGAAGATTTATATTCTTGATTATTTCAATGAACAGTGAAGAGAGATTTATTTTAAATGGGACTTTTAGATACAACAATAATTTTTATTCAGTTAAGCTGTCTAGTTTGCCGAAATTTAGGATTGCATTTCAATAAAAATATTTTTACGAAATGTATTAATTATTCTGAGATTAAATGAATAAGAAGCTAACTAACATGTTTTCATCAAAGGCTGTAGGGATTCTTCACTTATTCATACGTTCTTTTGATCTGTTTTGTCAGGAAGTCAGTAATGGAATATATGTTGACGTAGGAGAAATGTTAATTAAATCTAAAATTACTGCTGATCGTAATTAGTTCAGTTTTTTAGGTAAATGAGTCATATCAATGGATTTTAACTGACCAATGAATGTAATGAATAATAAGATTAAGCTGGATATGCCCTGAGTTGATTTTGAGGTTTTTAGATACTGTGCAATGTTATAAAAAAACTCTATCGAAAATATCCGCAAAAAAAAAAAAAAGAAAATGAGGGGAAGAAAAACATAATAGGAGTATGGAATCCACGTGCTTGGTCAGATGCTCCTCCATCCCTTCAAGCTGAGCATGGCACTGGTGACGGACACAGCGTTATTGTGTTTGTGTTCAGTGTTTGTTATCTGCAGTGATTATCCCACAAAGAAGGTGTCAGCGTAATATTTGGAGATGGAGATCAGACAAGGAAGTGCAGCCACATACTTAAAGATTCGAACATCACATCAAAAGGAAGGTCCATTTCAGATGGAACGGAAAATGTGACGACAGACACTGGAGGGATGGCAAGAGCCTACCTCAAAGTTTGAAGACAGAGCCGCCAGTAGTTTGACGTGCCACTGGAAGGTATGCTCACTCTCTCTTTCCTCCAGTCCAATTCTTCTTTGACTGACTGCTGACTGAATGATCCATATGACTAATTACCCTAACCTCCTCCTGCTCAGTAGTTTCGTTACCTGATCCATTCTTTACTGCAGGGTGCTGAATTCCCCACCACGTCGTCTTTGCCATTGATGGGCTGAATTTGCAATCTCACCCAATGAGTGATGAATGCTTCATAACCACGCCTCCTAGTTTCCATACAAGTTGAATACTTTCGATGTTGTTGGTCGCAGAATTCCGCATTGCTCTCACGTGTTCCACGTTGTGGCACATCCCAGTTCAGGATGCTGGGTCCTTGGTGTATTGCTTCAAGCGTTTGCTTGTATTCCTGAATTATCATGAAACCAGTGATCCAAAAACAAACCGACTTGCACGTAGCGAGAACGCCTGTGCTTTGCTTAGAGTCCCTTGTGTTCATGATTCAGCCGTGTCGTTCTTACTGTCCGTCAGATTTTAAACAGGGCAACCTTTTCGGAGTAAAGCAAACACTTGAGTTTGTAATGTCTCTTGCAACGGTCTCTCCGCGATATTTTCAGAAATTTTATAAATTATATAACTCAGTACATATCTCGAAATATCTCTTCTTATCTTACCGATTATCAGTGCAAAGTAGTTTCAAGCACAATTATTCCTTGGAGCGTCCATTTACTCCATGGAATAGTTTCTCTGCTATCTATGTTTTTCTCTTATAAAGAGAATGAAGGAATTCTTGCAGATTAGTCGTGAAAGAAGGAGGATGTATATGTATGTATTGTTGAGTTAGTCGCCATCTTGATGAGGTTCTGTATGAGAAGGAATTTAATACATGAGCTAAAGTAAAGTAAGTGTGTTCGCGTATGTTTTAACGGATTATTATTATTGACAGTGTCTGCTTACTACGCTGTGTTGCACGGGATCAGTGGGGAACGTCTGATTTACACTGGACGAACCTGCCGTTTTGTATGCTCAAGATATCCAGTTACTTCAAATAAATAGGCTAACACGGTCTTACCAGCAGATCTCCGGTCTTCCCCATGTGATCACCGAAAGTTAATAATTATTACAAATGTTTTGACAATTTTCGTCGCACCGAGACTTCGAAATTGCTTCACTGCCTTATGGAATTTAAGTTAAGGTCAATTTAATCAGGATAGAACAGTACTGAACTGTGTGAATGTGATAAACCTGCTTTGTGAATGAAAATTCCCTTAACATACGCATGTTTTTACTATCCTGATCAGTGAAGCTAAATCAGGCCGGTGTGAGAGAGGTTTTTTAAATTTTAGATCCCACAAAAAAAATATTAAAAGTTCTGGCTTCTGGGAAAATTTCGGTCCAAAAAATAATGACTACCGGGAAATATACTAATGTATCACATCCCTGTGACGAATACAGAGTCGAGAGGAAAAATCCAGAAATAAATAATAACTTAGAATGTAAAACTAAAAATGCAAGTAAGAGATGCATGTAGGATATGGAGAAAGTCTACTTCACCGAAAATAAGTTATACTTCCATTTTATACTTCACTAATGAAAAGGCTACTGATTTACAACTCTATGCTGAAGAGATATGAAAGCAATACAAGTTCTTAGCTTATTCAAAAGGGTGCAAACAAGAAAATTCAAACATTCATGGAATGCCGCTAAAATCATACCCACAAAGAATAGCATGTGATACCGTTTTTCATCGCTGTGACTGGCAATTGAGCGCGAATAGTAAGGAAGAATACGCGTAATAAGGTGTTACACGTACTGTGGTAATTTTATGAATTTTGTTTCTTTTAAAGTATAAAGTTTCTGAAAACTAAGGGTACAGGTTTATACTCTTCAGCAGCAACTAATCCGGGCTGAACATTTGTGACAAATGAAAATTTTGTGCTGGACGAGAACTCGAACCCGGTCGAGCACTGCGGAAGCGGTTATAGGAAGGAAACAAGTGGCAAGTTGCAACTTTGGGTTGGTACTTAGGGTGCGCATGAATAGCGGAAGTGGCAGCGTACTGCCTGTGAACGGCAGAGGTTGACTCCCAGATGGCCACTCAATTAAGCCTCACGAGTTCCTGGAGACCGTAACATTAACGGGGATACGTGAAAGTTCTGGTACGACGTGCATGCTGAAGTACAGGGCTGAATGACGTGACTCAATGAGCAAGTTGCTGGAAGGGTACTCGTGAATATTGAGAGTCAAGTTCCTATCTGGCCGTCCCAGTTTTGGTGGCCCATTATTTTGGGAGAAAACCAGTATCACACAAACGTTTCTCGTCGCCATCTTTGTCCGTTTGACCCTGCTCTCTCTGAAAAACCTTGATAAGAATGATACGTTAGGTGCTGCCTTCTTACGTTCTTTCTCTCCTCTTCTCTTGGAAGCGAGTTGAAACTTGCGAGGCGTTTCCAATAATGTGGAGGCGATAATGGCTGCTTTGTTTGACAACCAGAGTGTTGTACGGCATCAGTACGAACCACAAGTTGAAGATTTCTCACAAATATTTCCCTCGTAATGCTGTTTAGTGCAAGCAAATGCAGCGGTATCAACAATTAAACAAGCGGCCTCTTAAATCGTAATGATATTACAGTTTTTTCAGAACCGTTTATCGACCCATTTCCCACTGTCCATAGAATACTCAAGATTCACCGGGCTTCATGATCTCCTGAGATGACTCGTTTACTTCTGCCACTTCCCAGAGGTAATGTCGGCCGTAAAAGAATCTCCATTAGAGAGCTGCTAGCGGGTAATGCAACGTTTCATATATCGTGGGCAGCCATATTACTACTTTTAGAGAGAAGAGCGTCTACGAAAAGTCCTTGAAAGGTTGAAGGCTGTATTACACAAAATACAGAAGTTAACAAAATAAATAAATAATGGATACTGATCTTACATAATCGTTATCTCATTTTATAGCGTGCAGACTCAAATTTTCGTTGCACTTGACACAATTATGCAAATGAAATAAAAAAGAAACAAATACTGCAACTGATAATAAAAATAATCACGGAAATACAATATTAAGTGTTTGATTCTACACAAAAACTACATTCAGAATTAGTTAAACTATAGTGCGAAATTTATTTTCTGATGCGGAAACTACAACTAAACTATAAAATTAACAACATAAAGAAGTTTCAGAATATATTGACGCTTGAACCGATAATGACACCAATATACACTAGGTTATCAAAAGTATCCGGACACATGGCTGAAAATGACTTACAAGTTCGTGGCCCCCCTCGACCGGTAATGCTGGAATTCAATACGGTGTTGGCCCACCCTTAGCCTTGATGACAGCTTTCACTCTCGCAGGCATACGTTCAATCAGGTGCTGGAAGGTTTCTTGGGGAATGGCAGCTCATTCTTCACGGAGTGCTGCAGTGAGGAGAGGTATCGATGTCGGTCGGTGAGGCCTAGCACGAAATCGACGCTCTGAAACATCCCAAAGGTGTTCTATAGCATTCAGGTCAGGACTCTGTGAAGGTCAGTCCATTACAGGAATGTTATTGTCGTGTAACCACTCCGCCACAGGTGCTCGATCATGTTGAAAGATCCAATCGCCATCCCCGAATTGCTCTTCAACTGTGGGAAGCCAGAAGGTGTTTAAAACATCAATGTAAGCCTGTGCTGTGATACTACCACGCACAAAAACAAGGGATGCAAGCCCTCTCCATGAAAAACACGACCACACCGTAACACCACCGCCTCCGAATTTTACTGTTGCCACTACACACACTGGCGGATGACTGTCACCGGATATTCGCCATACCTACTCCCTGCCATCGCATCGCCACATTGTGTACCGTGATTCGTCACTCCACACAACGTTTTTCCACTGTTCAGTCGTGCAATGTTTACGCCCCTTACACCAAGCGAGGCGTCGTTTGGCATTTTTGGATGTGACGTGTGGCTTATGAGCAGCCGCTCGACCATGAGTTTTCTGACCATGAGTTTTCTGACCTCCCGCCTAACTGTCACAGTACTTACAGTGGATCTTGATGCAGTTTGGAATTCCTGTGTGATGGTCTGGATAGATGTCTGTCTATTACACATTAAGACCCTTTCAACTGTCGGCAGTCTCTGTCAGTCAACAGACTAGGTCGGACTGTACGCTTTTGTGCTGTATATGTCCCTTCACGTTTCCACTTCAGTATCACATCCGAAACAGTGGACCAAGGGATGTTTAGGAGTGTGGAAATATCTCGTACAGATGTACGACATAAATGTCAACAAATCACCTGACCACGTCCGAAGTCCGTGAGTTCCACAGAGCGTCCCATAGTGCTCTCTCACGTTGTCTAATGACTAATGAGGTGGCTGGTATGGAGTACCTGGCAGTAGGTGGCAGCAGAATGCACCTAATACGAATAATGTATGTTTCTGGGAGTGTCCGGATACTTTTGATCACATAGTGTATCTCGTGCTATTTGCAAAAGACAAATTGGAAAATTAACTTGATTTTAGGAAACTAATCAGCTGTCATATCTTCCATGTTCACTTCTTATATTCCGTCTCTGTTTGAGAACATTAAATATGAAAATATAATCTGTGCGTAATGAAGTCACGAATGCTGAGATAGAGGTGTCGGTCTCAATAAAATATATTCGACTATATAACTACAGGGTGTTACAAAAAGGTACGGCCAAACTTTCAGGAAACATTCCTCACACACAAAGAAACAAAATATGTTATGTGGACATGTGTCCGGAAACGCTTACTTTCCATGATAGAGCTCATTTTATTACTTCTCCTCAAATCACATTAATCATGGAATGGAAGCATACAGCAACAGAACGTACCAGCGTAACTTCAAACACTTTGTTACAGAAAATGTTCAAAATGTCCTCCGTTAGCGAGGATACATTCATCCACCCTCCGTCGCATGGAATCCCTGATGCGATGATGCAGCCCTTGAGAATAGCCTATTGTATCACAGCCGTCCACAATACGAGCACGAAGAGTCTCTACATTTGGTACCGGGGTTGCGTAGACAAGAGCATTCAAATGCCCCCATAAATGAAAGTCGAGAGGGTTGAGGTCAGGAGAGCGTGGAGGCCATGGAATTGGTCCGCCTCTACCAATCCATCGGTCACCGAATCTGTTGTTGAGAAGCGTACGAACACTTCGACTGAAATGTGCAGGAGCTCCATCGTGCATGAACCACATGTTGTGTCGTACTTGTAAAGGCACATGTTCTTGCAGCACAGGTAGAGTATCCCGTATCAAATCATGATAGCGTGCTCCATTGAGCGTAGGTGGAAGAACATGGGGCCCAATCAAGACATCACCAACAATGCCTGCCCAAATGTTCACAGAAAATCACAATTGCGTGCGGATTCTCGTCAGCCCACACATGTTGATTGTGAAAATTTACAATTTGATCACGTTGGAATGAAGCCTCATCCGTAAAGAGAACATTTGCACTGAAATGAGGATTGACACATTGTTGGATGAACCATTCGCAGAAGTGTACCCGTGGAAGCCAATCAGCTGCTGATAGTGCCTGCACACGCTGTACGTGGTACGGAAACAACTGGTTCTCCCGTAGCACTCTCCATACAGTGACGTGCTCAACGTTACCTTGTACAGCAGCCACTTCTCTGACGCTGACATTAGGGTTATCGTCAACTGTACGAAGAATTGCCTCGTCCATTGCAAGTGTCCTCGTCGTTCTAGGTCTTCCCCAGTCGCGAGTCGTAGACTGGAATGTTCCGTGCTCCCCAAGACGCCGATCAATTGCTTCCAACGTCATCCTGTCGGGACATCTTCGTTCTGGAAATCTGAATCGATACAAACGTACCGCGCCACGGCTATAGCCCCGTGCTAATCCATACATCACATGGGCATCTGCCAACTCCGCATTTGTAATCACTGCACTGACTGCAAAACCAGGTTTTGTGATGAACACTAACCTGTTGATGCTATGTACTGATGTGCTTGATGCTAGTACTGTAGAGCAATGAGTCGCATGTCAACACAAGCACCGAAGTCAACATTACCTTCCTTCAATTGGGCCAACTGGCGGTGAATCGAGGAAGTACAGTACATACTGACGAAACTAAAATGAGCTCTAACATGGAAATTAAGCGTTTCCGGGCACATGTCCACATTACACCTTTTCTTTATTTGTGTGTGAGGAATGTTTCCTGAAAGTTTGGCCGTACCTTTTTGTAACACCCTGTATTCGTTGTGCTTCCAAAACGTTTCGAGACTGGATTAACATAAAAGTAGAGAAAAGTTAAGATGATGGCTTTAATGCTTCAAGTGTTCCATACAGTCTTCCACCACTTGAAGGTCATTCGAAACGGTAAGAAAAATTCTTCTTTGAGGGGTTGTTGAAGACGCAAATCAATCACGCAATTTCTTCGGTCTTGGCCAGTTATCAGAGAAACATTCAGGTCCTTATCGTTTTGTTGAGGTTCGAACTGATAACCCCTAGTTTCGTCACTCGTGAACGTTTTTCGCAGTAAAGAACTGACCTCGTTCTTCATTTCAGTCGAGTCGCGTCAAGAGTCAAAGCGTCGTTGATCTTTCTGTGAGAAACAAGGTATGCGGGAAAAACTTTGCACATGCTTTTCTATCCTAAAAACATTCTAGCCTAATGTGTTTAACACCTCATTTAGAGATGTTAAGTTCGTTTTCTGATTGCGATTTGTGACACAATAATTTTACACGCTACGGTCGCAAGTCCACTGATTAACGCTGCCTGCTCTCAACTGACTGGTCAAATAAAAATGTGTTGTGTACAGTTGTTACTTGAAGCTGTCACCACAGTTACTGCGCTGACGTCATTTGTATGCCAGGAATAAAATCAGTCTCGGAATTTTTTGCACGAACAGTGCATGCAGATTTGAGAACAAATTACCTAGTAGAAATACATTTAAAACTGAGGTTACCTGTTCTTGCGGGGGTTAGACGACTTTCCACCTGGACGTTTATGCCTAAGGGTGAAATGAAACACCAAGGTAGCTTTTTGATCACTAGTATATTGCACTTTTGAGTGTTCGAATTTCGTATATAGTGGTACCGGCCACAGGGTGGTTCAGTATTTTTTTTTTCCTTGCTGCTCCACGGTCGATTATTTTTCACACATTATACGTACTACGTTATGCTAAAGCTTGCAGAAAAAACTTCGGTACTTGGCTAGCTTAGTGGTGAGAGCTAAGCAACATCTGTTAGGTTGTTGTTGTTGTGGTCTTCAGTCCTGAGACTGGTTTGATGCAGCTCTCCATGCTAATCTATCCTGTGCAAGCTTCATCTCCCAGTGCCTACTGCAGCCAACATCCTTCTGAATCTGCTTAGTGTATTCATCTCTTGGTCTCCCTCTATGATTTTTACCCTGCGCAAAATTCTACCAGGCGGCTTCCTCTTTCATTTCTTAGCCCCAAATCCATATTCATCTCCTATGTTTCCTTCTCTCCCTTTTCCTACTTTTGAATTCCACCCATGACTATTAAATTTTCGTCTCCCTTCACTACATGAATAATTTCTTTTATCTCATCATACATTTCATCAATTTCTTCGTCATCTGCAGAGCTAGTTGGCATATAAAGTTGTACTACTGTAGTAGGCGTGGGCTTCGTGTCTATCTTTGCCACAATAATGCGTCCAGTATGCTGTTTGTAGTAGCTTACCCGTACTCCTATTTTTTTTATTCATTATTAGACCTACTCCTGCATTACCCCTATTTGATTTTGTATTTATAACCCTGTATTCGCCTGACCAAATGTCTTTGTCCTCCTGCTACCGAATTCACTAATTCCCACTATATCTAACTTTAACCCATCCATTTCGCTTTTTAAATTTTCTAACCTACCTACCCAATTAAGGGATCTGACATTCCACGCTCGGATCCGTAGAACGCGTTTTCTTTCTCCTGATATCGACGTCCTCTTGAGTAGTCCCCGCCCGGAGATCCGAATGGGGGACTATTTTACCTCCGGAATATTTTACCCAAGAAGACGCCATCATCATTTAATCATACAGTAAAGCTGCAGGCCTTCGGGAAAAATTACGACTGTAGTTTCCCCTTGCTTTCAGCCGTTCGCAGTACCACAACAGCAAGGCCGTTTTGGTTAGTGTTACAGGGCCAGATCAGTCAATCATCCAGACTGTTGCCCCTGCAACTACTGAAAAGGCTGCTGCCCCTCTTCAGGAACCACACATTTGTCTGGCCTCTCAACAGATACCCCTCCGTTGTGGTTGCACCTACGGTACGGCTATCTGTATAACTGAGGCACGCAAAGCCTCCCCACCAACGGCAAGGTCCAAGGTTCATGGGGGGGTAGATAGAATAAATAGCAAGAACTTTCTACAGGGATTGCTACCTGAACGTGAACGGGGCACTATTAGTTGTGTGATGTGTCTCGACGCTACAGAACATTACGAGGCGAGATTCACGCTGTACATAGGCCTTCCCAGATATCTCTACCACCGGTGAGCTGCGTTTCATTGTTCCCGATGTGATCTATCGATAGAACGTCACATGGTGTCTACTGGTAGCCCCGCACGCCAATTGACGTCAGTGTGCGTGACCCGGTCCCTCAACAAGCAATCGATGCTCATGACAGCTCTTGTTTACCGACAGAGAATAGGCACGTAGCTGGATGAAACTAGTCCTGCGAAAGCATTGAGTTCACTCGGCATGTATTACCCTTACAGTCTTGTCGCCTCCACATAATCACGATCAATTTTCGTTTGAGATACAACATGAATGTAGAAAGTTTAGAAACACGTGCTTGAGTGGAACTTCATGAGAACGGTAATCATCTCTCGTCGATTATGTGCCCAAGACAGTAGAAATATTCGCCGATCTATTATATTATCCAATCTGAGGTGTGAAGGCCGTCTGGTCACCTTTGGTCTCACTGTAATAAAATAAGAATTATTTACGTAATTACGAATTTCCAAAATTTTGAAAAGTATCTGATCCCAAGGCAAAAGAAATCGTGCACTTGAAATTCTCTGATGTTTGTTTTCGTAAATCACTTCCAACAGTTAATTGTTACACAATTACTTTTGATCACCATGACAGTTATATTTACTTCTCAGCAGTCTACACAATCAGAACATCGAAATAAGTAGCACTATTTTTGTCCTATGTTTTGCTGACACAAATAAGCTGCACATGTTTGAGACAGTTAGTTTAAAGCAAACATGAAACACAACGTAGCCAGTCATCAAACTAAAGTTTTTTTAAAAATTTATTACACGTTTAAGCTATTTTGCTCCGTTATCAGATGGTAGAGCAGGTATTTAGTTGTGGCTCACTGCTCCAGAGAACCACCAATGTCGAAATATCTAGAATGTATTAAGTATATAACTTTCATTCGAAGAAGCCCTTGGAGGAGAGCACTGCATTTCAGCTTTACACACTCACTTTACGCAAGCTTTACCAGCAATGTTACAAGTATTTAGCGTGTCTGTCATACAGAGATGCTGTACGATTTTCCGTTTTATGATGTGCAAAGATTCTTATAAAGTTATAGATCAAGTGATAGGATCTTTTTATACATTTTAACTTAATTTTTATACACTTTTCTATTAAAAGCATTCTGCCAACAACATTGAGCAAACACAGCGATGAATACAAAAAATGTAGATAAAGATTTCGTGAGTTCTCGGGAGAAACGCATGTGCCACATGATAATGAAGCAATCCCTCCTAAGCACATCGTGGGAAAAAAAACCTCCGAATGTATTAAGCCGTTGTTTCTAATTTACATCTTAGACTGATATTATTACGACTTCTGTTTTTAACGTAATACCAGAATCACTTGGAAAGTAAGGAATGTAAATCACACAGCTCTTTAATGGAAGCTGCTCACTTACTATCTACCTTTAGGAAGTGTAATGGAGCGACTAGTGACGTTCGTAGCAATTAACTATTTTAGTTCCAAATAATAAGCTCTAACAATGACCTTCATCACTAAAAATTCTACTAGCTGAGGAACTTGAACTGTTATTCTGTACTTGTAAGTAGAAACTGTAGTAGTTTAATCATAGTGTACGTTAAAGGAAAATGAGATAAATGATCCTCGATGTCAGTAGGTTCACGGTTATCTTCTCATTTCCATCCTCACTTATCAAAACACAAACCCCAAAACGTACTGCACAGGACTCCACACAGCCATTCATATGGCACTCATACCCACTACCGAGAGGAAAGACTAATGATCCTACTCAAGATTTAACGGCCCTTGAACAATTACGAAGACAGTTCATAAGATTCAATTTCGATCGAATTACTAAACATGACTAGGTAATTATGAGGCTTGTTACAGTATTATGATATTACAGTTTCTCATAAATAATGACGCTGTTGTGTACACCATCTATACTTACTAGCCGAGATTTGCAAATTGGTTTATTATTTTCATTAATCAGACCTATGTACCACTTACTCTTTTCATAATTATCTGTAACCGTGAATGACAGCAAATCAATTTAAACAGTGTTTTCTACTAAAATGTTAATAAAGTTTAAGGCACTCTAATGACTGTTGTCATCAGTAACAGTTCCCACGATCCAATGAGTCTTTATTGCCAGGCAAGTACAAAAGCCACCACCACGGATATTGTTCGTATTCCCATAAATTTCGTGTGTTTCACTTCACTGCTTTAACGAGTAATATTGAACGGTTGTTTTCCCTTTTACCATAAATGTGATAGTTTTGCTCTAAAGATTATGCTAATTGAAATTGCGTGATTATGTACACTAAATCTTATTTTTTCCTCTGTTTTTTATATCACAATAGCTCAAGATGAGATTTCATAAAATAATTTGTAGCTCTGAGAAAAAGATAGAGAAAAGTAATCCATTTCTACAAAACAAACCGCTACTATCATCGTTTAAATCATTTAAACGATACTTTCAGTTGAACAGTGTTATAGATACGTGACATTTTAACAGATTTTTAATCTGTTTCTCTTACAGAAACACCGTTCTTCCATAAAATCCTAAATCAGTAAAAATTTAAATCCTAATTGAAAAATATACGAAGTTCAGAGGATGCATCGCTACCTTTTACTGCTAGTAAATGTAAACCTCCATATTTAGACATCGTTTACTAACATCATAAACAAAAAGTACAGAGGGTGTTTGCTTCTTAACCACCCATAACCCACAAATAACAGCTCATTCTCATTAATTAACGGAATAAGTGTTACAGTACCACGTACGTCGCGTCTTTCCATGTCTTGTGACAGCCAGAGCGAGAGCACCAGCAGCAGCGAGTACTGTTTGTATAAAGCGTTTATTTTGCATTTTGTTTACGACCTTCCACTAAGGAAGTGATTCTATTAGTGTTTATCTGCTCTGCATAGTAACTAACAGTTCTTGATAAAACTTCACGTAGTTTTCGTGTTAGATTTCTTAGTGTTTTCTTGATCGTTTAGAACAGAAAGCGCCCTAAAACCGTCTTTTGTTTGTTTCGCGGCCGTTAGCCACTAGTCACTTGAATCAGCAGTTGTCTTGTGACAGCCAGAGCGAGAGCACCAGCAGCAGCGAGTACTGTTTGTATAAAGCGTTTATTTTGCATTTTGTTTACGACCTTCCACTAAGGAAGGGATTCTATTTGTGTTTATCTGCTCTGCATAGAAACTAACAGTTCTTGATCGTTAGGAGAGAAATTTATTTTGTACTTATTTGCTGCGCTTAGCTTTTAAATAGTTTTTCTGGGAAAACCTAGCGTAGTTTTCGCGTCTCGTATTTCAGTGAGTGTTTCTTGATTATCAGAGTAGCTCATCAGAAGATTATCTTGGGAATTTGTCACCGTATAGAGTAGGGTAAACATAGTCATGTGTAGGGACTGTGGTTGTTGTGAGCGGACGCAAGGAGAATTGGCCACTCTTCGGGGGCAGGTGGAGGCTTTGTCTGTTAGGCTCATCGAGCTCGAGGCGCAGGCGTCGGCTCGTAGTGGCGTTGGGGCAACTGTGGTGAGACCTATGCCTACTTCGGTGGCCTTGGAATCACATGGAACCCCTGATGTCGCTGCGTCTTCCGGCAGTGAGCATCTTACCGGTCAGCCATCACTCCAGGGTGAATGGCGGACAGTGGTGGGCTCGCGCGTGCCTGGCCGAAAGGCGAAGGTGGGATCTGGCCGCGTGGCAGCTGCCTTACCCCTTTCCAACAGGTACGGGGTGCTTCCTAGTGGTGATGACATCGTTTCCGAGCCACCACAGGATGCCTCGCCTGTTGGGCCAGTGGCCGATTCTCCGGCAAGGTCCCGACAGTCACAGAGGGCGGGCCTATTAGTTATAGGGAGCTCCAACGTTAGGCGGGTTATGGAGCCCCTCAGGAAAATAGCGGGTAGGTCGGGGAAGAATGCCAGTGTGCACTCGGTGTGCTTGCCGGGGGGTCTCGTCCGTAATGTGGAGGAGGCCCTTCCGGCAGCTATTGAACGCACTGGGTGTGACCGGCTGCAGATAGTAGCACATGTCGGAACGAATGACGCCTGCCGCTTGGGTTCTGAGGCCATCCTTGGTTCCTTCCGGCGGCTGGCTGATTTGGTGAAGACAACCAGCATCGCACGCGGAGTGCAAGCTGAGCTTAATATCTGCAGCATAGTGCCCAGAGTCGATCGCGGTCCTCTGGTTTGGAGCCGTGTGGAGGGTCTAAACCAGAGGCTCAGACGACTCTGCGACTATAATGGTTGCAAATTCATCGACCTCCGTTATTGGGTGGAGAACTGTAGGGCCCCCCTAGACAGGTCAGGCGTGCACTACACACCGGAAGCAGCTACTAGGGTAGCAGAGTACGTGTGGCGTGCACACGGGGGTTTTTTAGGTTAGAGGGACCCCCCCTTGGGCGAAACGATAAAATACCTGACGGCTTACCAGAGAGAACATCAGCATCGTTGATAAAGAACGTCCGTCCTCAGAGACCAAAAACAGGAAAAGTTAACGTAATATTGGTAAACTGCAGGAGTATCCAGGGCAAGGTTCCTGAATTAGTATCGCTTATTGAAGGAAATAGTGCGCATATAGTATTAGGAACGGAAAGTTGGTTAAAACCGGAAGTGAACAGTAACGAAATCCTAGACACAGAATGGAATATATACCGCAAGGATAGGATAAACGCCAATGGTGGAGGAGTATTTATAGCAGTAAAGAATTCAATAATATCCAGTGAAGTTATTAGCGAATGCGAATGTGAAATAATCTGGGTTAAGTATCAAAGGTGGGTGAGATATGATAGTCGGATGCTTCTATAGACCACCTGCATCAGCAACCGTAGTAGTTGAGCGCCTCAGAGAGAACCTGCAGAACGTCGTGAAGAAGTTTCGTGATCATACTATTGTAATAGGGGGAGACTTCAATCTACCAGGTATAGAATGGGATAGTCACACAATCAGAACTGGAGCCAGGGACAGAGACTCTTGTGACATTATCCTGACTGCCTTGTCCGAGAATTACTTCGAGCAGATAGTTAGAGAACCAACTCGTGAAGCTAACGTTTTAGACCTCATAGCAACAAATAGACCGGAACTTTTCGACTCCGTGAATGTAGAAGAGGGTATCAGTGATCATAAGTCAGTGGTTGCATCAATGACTACAAGTGTAATAAGAAATGCCAAGAAAGGAAGGAAAATATATTTGCTTAACAAGAGTGATAGGGCACAAATCGCAGAATATCTGAGTGACCACCATCAAACGTTCATTTCTGAGGAAGAGGAGGTGGAACAAAAATGGAAAAAATTCAGAAACATCGTCCAGTACGCCTTAGATAAGTTCGTACCGACTAAGGTCCAAAGCGAGGGGAAAGATCCACCGTGGTATAACAATCATGTACGAAAGGTACTACGGAAACAAAGAAAGCTTCATCATAGGTTTAAGAGTAGTCGAATCATAGCTGATAAGGAAAAGCTGAACGAAGCGAAAAAGAGCGTAAAGAGAGCAATGAGAGAAGCATTCAACGAATTCGAACATAAAACATTGGCAAACAATCTAAACAAGAACCCTAAAAAGTTTTGGTCATATGTAAAATCGGTAAGCGGATCTAAATCCCCTATTCAGTCACTCGTTGACCACGATGGCACCGAAACAGAGGACGACCGAAGAAAGGCAGAAATACTGAATTCAGTGTTCCGAAACTGTTTCACTGCGGAAAATCGTAACACGGTCCCTGACTTCAGCCGTCGCACGGACGCCAAAATGGAAAATATTGAAATAAACGATATCGGAATTGAAAAACAACTGCTATCACTTAGTAGCGGAAAAGCATCCGGACCAGACGAGATACCCGTAAGATTCTACAGTGATTATGCTAAAGAACTTGCCCCCTTTCTATCAGCAATTTATCGTAGATCTCCTGAAGAACGTAAAGTACCTAGCGACTGGAAGAAAGCGCAGGTCGTTCCCATTTTCAAGAAGGGTCATAAATCAGATGCGAATAATTATAGGCCTATTTCGCTTACGTCAATCTGTTGTAGAATAATGGAACATGTTTTATGTTCTCGTATTATGACGTTCTTGGATAATACAAATCTCCTTCATCATAACCAACATGGATTCCGCAAACAGAGATCATGTGAAACTCAGCTCGCCCTATTTGTCCAAGAAATTCACAGTGCCGTAGACACTGGCGAGCAGATTGATGCCGTATTCCTGGACTTCAGGAAGGCATTTGATACGGTTCCGCACTTACGTTTAGTGAAAAAAATACGAGCTTACGGAATATCGGACCAGGTTTGTGATTGGATTCAGGATTTCCTAGAAGAAAGAACACAACATGTCATTCTTAACGGTTCAAAATCTGCAGATGTAGAGGTAATTTCGGGAGTACCGCAAGGAAGCGTGATAGGACCTTTATTGTTTACAATATACATAAATGACTTAGTTGACAACATCGGTAGCTCCGTGAGGCTATTTGCAGATGACACGGTTGTCTACAAGAAAGTAGCAACATCAGAAGACTCGTACGTACTCCAGGAAGACCTGCAGAGGATTAATGAATGGTGCGACAGCTGGCAGCTTTCCCTAAACGTAGATAAATGTAATATAATGCGCATACATAGGGGCAGAAATCCATTCCAGTACGATTATGCCATAGGTGGTAAATCATTGGAAGCGGTAACGACCGTAAAATACTTAGGAGTTACTATCCGGAGCGATCTGAAGTGGAATGATCACATAAAACAAATAGTGGGAAAAGCAGGCGCCAGGTTGAGATTCATAGGAAGAATTCTAAGAAAATGTGACTCATCGACGAAAGAAGTAGCTTACAAAACGCTTGTTCGTCCGATTCTTGAGTATTGCTCATCAGTATGGGACCCTTACCAGGTTGGATTAATAGAAGAGATAGACATGATCCAGCGAAAAGCAGCGCGATTCGTCATGGGGACATTTAGTCAGCGCGAGAGCGTTACGGAGATGCTGAACAAGCTCCAGTGGCGGACACTTCAAGAAAGGCGTTACGCAATACGGAGAGGTTTATTATCGAAATTACGAGAGAGCACATTCCGGGAAGAGATGGGCAACATATTACTACCGCCCACATATATCTCGCGTAATGATCACAACGAAAAGATCCGAGAAATTAGAGCAAATACGGAGACTTACAAGCAGTCGTTCTTCCAACGCACAATTCGTGAATGGAACAGGGAAGGGGGGATCAGATAGTGGTACAATAAGTACCCTCCGCCACACACCGTAAGGTGGCTCGCGGAGTATAGATGTAGATGTAGATGTAGAACATCTGAAATCACTTGCTGCTGAACCAAGGTTCTAAAGAACCGGTAATACAACGTAATGAATGACAGCCTTATTCTTTAGTAGCAGTTCAGGTTGTTAATTCTAGTGGCCAGATACATTAAACAAAATAAACTTCTTGTGTCTTTCCATTTGATCAGAGATTACAAACTAACAGTTCAGACACTATCACCTGTATGTTTCCCCAAGCGTTCTGACTGGGCGAAGCTGTTGCTCCATTGTGCCGGAGTAGCCAAGTAATGCTACAAACGGTGGGATTTATACTCAAACAAGAACAATAATATTAATATTTTTTAAATCTGGTAATTGTGAATACCACATTATGTTCGCTCACTAAGTTCAAAACAAAAGTATAACTTATACAATACGTCATCAACGATAAATCGAAAAGAAGGATGTACAACGTGATTAAACCTATTTCCAAAGAAGGGGGAAACGCATAAGGACTGACGAATATTTCAGAACCTCGTGTCATGGACTGGATGAATCGAAAGGCGTTCACAGGATGTAGAAGGCACTGCTTAAACTGCTGTCTAGCTACTATAATTACCTAAATGTTCAAGGCCGGTGGAAGTATGCGGCAAAAAAGTGCCTTCTGGTTTTCATACGACGACACTTTCTTAGCAATCAGACTACAGTTGGTACCCTGAAAAATTTAAAACTGTCTCTTGGATGAAAATATAGAATAAAGAAGTGTAACAATAATTACTTCAAATGCATGTTTTATATGTGGAGTTAAGTCAGCTCAACTAAGTTTTCAATGTTCTTGTTAATGTAACACACAAGAGAGCAGTGGTGTCGCTAAGAATGAAAGCCATCTTCGCACATATCTTTTACGTATGATTTTCAGCATTACTATAAATACTGTAAAAACTGTTTAAGCAGCATTTGAAGACATGGGAATTTCAGATTAATTGTGGCAACATCCCGTAATGTATCAAGACTGAAACCCCCAGTTTCCCCGAGTTTTCTATCAATTTCTTTTTATATTCATCAGGCTCATTTAAATACAGGAACCTTGAAGGCGTTACGGAATATTTATTAACTCGGGAGAATTCTTGGTACTTGTTAAGAAATAACGCCTTAGAGTGCTTAAAAAGAATATCGTAACCGGATAGGATTGAGTGGAATTTCTACAGTCTGGTCTTCAGCAGGTGGTAATTGACGACATAGTTCCTTGTGCTGCGTGCGTAATAATGCTCTGGAACGTAGAAACAAACTGTCGACCCTGCAAATTGGAGCAGACATCCATATCACCACCGGGAATATGTAGACGCAGACGCGTTCCGTCAGTCACTAGTTAAACATCCCGCGTATAATCTCTGTGTGTATAATTTGTGTAGAAACAAAGAGCAACTTTCCTCAGAATTGTCTACAGAGCTGCGTCTAACGGGAGAGACACTACAGCAGAATGTCAGCTTAAAAAGTCAGTTAAGAGCCTGAGACCTAAGTCATCATGTTGGTAAAATACCAGTGATGGTCGTAAATAGCTGAACAGAGTATTCTACTAGCATGTGAGGTAGTGCTAGCTCCCTTCAGAAACGAATGAAGCAAAAAATCGACTGAAATGGGGGTGAAGATGCTATACGTTGTGACTGAAAGGCTCCAGATACCTTCGCTATCCGTTTCACAGACGCCAGAAACAAAGCCAGTATCCTATAGGACCTCTTTTTCTTTTATTAAGGAGTTTAGCCCGCAGGTGAGTTTTCCCGGTAAGACTCGCTAAAGAAACGGCGGAATACACGGTGAAAACTTTCGAAAATTTGGCCAAATCGATGTGGCACGCAAGCGACGCCCACGTTCACCCAGAATTTTTCGATGGCGCTTAGGACAGGGCACAGAGGATGACATTGTAGTATATAATTCTGATTATTGTTTGGGGTGGGGGGCGGGGATGACCTGTCATTAGTCTCTTGACTGTTCTGATGCTGTCACCACGAATCTTCCCCTGTATCAGTCTCCTCGATCTCACAGTACTATAAACCGGGTGATTCAGGGGTCCCTATCTATGTCGTTTTATGCAACCCTCAATTCTATAACTGGCCTCCGAAACCAACCTGTGATTCTCTTGCGAACTAATGGTCCTGCTGATTCAATGCACAGGACCTTTTGACGGAAATTTAATGTAGTTAAATTTTGTACTGGAATACGTTTCTGCCAGAGGCCGTAGTTTTCGACCTTTCTTGAATGAGTAAGCCACCGGCTTATTCGAGCATCTACAAATTGTAAAATTGACATTTCTGTAAACTTTACCTACAATTCTGTGAATTTTAACGGCATAAAATAAACAATTACATCGTTGTATTCGTAAGACCTCTTGATTACTAAACTACTGTGTTTGTAAGGGATGAGTTTGGATCGAAATGTCAACGTAATTAGCTTTGGTGTAACGTTTACCAACGTACTGTTTGTTTTACTACCTCATGGGCACATTGAAAAGGTAATATTAAAGAAATAGACGACTTTACTGGTGGCGTAATGGTACAATCAACAGGGAGGAAAAAATGTCGAATATTGTTCGTGTAGTCGGATATTTTTGTACAGTGGTAGGAGACAGTGCTATGAACAACATATTAGAAAAGCTGGTGAGGGACGAATGTGAAGTAGTGATACGTTTCAACGTCACTTTTGTGCATTTGTCTTGAATAACTCGAAAACCGAGACTTTCGGCGAAAACGTATCCCAGTATAAAATTTAACTACATTAAATTTCCTACAAAAAGGTCCTGTTGATTTTTTCTGTAGGACTAACAGAATATGAAAATCCACCCACGTTGCATAAAACGACTTCATTAGGGACAGCTAACTCATCCTGTATATGTTGTTGTTGTTGTCTTCAGTCCTGAGACTGGTTTGATGCAGCTCTCTATTCTACTCTATCCTGTGCAAGCCTCTTCAACTCCCACTACCTACTGCAGCCTACATCCTTCTGAATCTGTTTAGTGTATTCTTCTCTTGACCTCGCTCTACGATTTTTACCCTCCACGCTGCTCTCCAGTACTAAATTGGTGATCCCTTAATGCCTCAGAACATGTCCTACCAACCAGTCCCTTCTTCTAGTCAAGTTGTGCCACAAACTCCTCTTCTCCCCATTTCTATTCAATACCTCCTCATTAGTTATGTGATCTACCCATCTAATCTTCAGCATTCTTCTGAAGCACCACATTCCCAAAACTTCTATTCTCTTCTTGTCTAAACTATTTATCGTCCATGTTTCACTTCCATACATGGCTACACTCCATACAAATACTTTGAGAAACGACTTCCTGACACTTAAATCAATACTCGATGTTAACAAATTTCTCTTCTTCAGAAACGCTTTCCTTGCCATTGCCAGTCTACATTTTATATCCTCTCTACTTCGACCATCATCAGTTATTTTGCTCCCCAAATAGCAAAACTCCTTTACTTCTTTAAGTGTCTCATTTCCTAATCTAATTCCCTCAGCATCACCTGACTTAATTCGACTACATTCCATTATCCACGTTTTGATTTTGTTGATGTTCATCTTATACCCTCCTTTCAAGACACTGTCCATTCCGTTCAACTGCTCTTCCAAGTCCTTTGCTGTCTCTGACAGAATTACAATGTCATCGGCGAACCTCAAAGTTTTTATTTCTTCTCCATGGATTTTAATACCTACTCCGAACTGTTCTTTTGTTTCCTTTACTGCTTCCTCAATATACAGATTGAATAGCATCGGGGAGAGGCTACAACCCTGTCTCACTTCCTTCCCAACCACTGCTTTCCTTTCATGTCCCTCGACTCTTATAACTGCCATATGCCTTATGTACAAATTGTAAATAGCCTTTCGCTCCCTGTATTTTACCCGTGGCTTATTAAACTGATAGTTCGTTAATTTTCACATCTGTCAACACCTGCTTTCTTTGGGATTGGAATTATTATATTCTTCTTGAAGTCTGAGGGAATTTCGCCTGTTTCATACATCTTGCTCACCAGATGATAGAGTTTTGTCAGGACTGGCTCTCCCAAGGCTGTCAGTAATTCTAGTGGAATGTTGTCTACTCCTGGGGCCTTGTTTCGACTTAGGCCTTTCAGTGCTCTGTCAAACTCTTCACTCAGTATCATATCTCCCATATCATCTACATCCTCTTCCATTTCCATAATATTGTCCTCAAGTACATCGCCCTTGTATAGACCCTCTATATACTCCTTCCACCTTTTTGCTTTCCCTTCTTTGCTTAGAACTGGGTTTCCATCTGAGCTCTTGATATTCATGCAAGTGATTCTCTTTTCTCCAAAGGTGTCTTTAATTTTCCTGTAGGCATTATCTATCTTACCCCTCGTGAGATAAGCATCTACATCTTTACGTTTGTCCTCTAGCCATCCCTGCTTAGCCATTTTGCACCTCCTGTCGACCTCATTTGTGAGACGTTTGTATTCCTTTTTGCCTTCTTCACTTACTGCATTTTTGTATCTTCTCCTTTCATCAATTAAATTCAGTATCTCTTCCGTTACCAAGGATTTATATCAGCCCTCGTCTTTTTACCTACTTGATCCTCTGCTGCCTTCACTATTTCATTCCTCAAAGCTATCCATTCTTCTTCTTCTGTATTTCTTTCCCCTATTCCTGTCAATTGTTCCCTTATGCTCTCCCTGAAACTCTCTACAACCTTTGGTTCTTTCAGTTTATCCAGGTCCCATCTCCTTAAATTCCCAACTTTTTGCAGTTTCTTCAGTTTTAATCTACAGTTCATAACCAGTAGATTGTGGTTAGAGTCCACGTCTGCCCCTGGAAATGACTTACAATTTAAAACCTGGTTCCTAAATCTCTGTCTTACCATTATATAATCTATCTGAAACCTTCTAGTATCTCCAGCGTTCTTCCATGTATACAACCTTCTTTCATGATTCTTGAACCATGTGTTAGTTATGATTAAGTTATGCTCTGTGCAAAATTCTTCCAGGATGCTTCCTCTTTCATTTCTTAGCCCCAATCCATATTCTCCTACTACGTTTCCTTCTCTTCCTTTTCCTACTGTAGAACACCAGTCACCCATGACTATTAAATTTTCGTTTCCCTTCACTACCTGAATAATTTCTTTTATCTCATCATACATTTCATCAATTTCTTCATCATCTTCAGAGCTAGTTGGCATATAAACTTGTACTACTGTAGTAGGCGTGGGCTTCGTGTCTGTCCTGGCCACAACAATGCGTTCACTATGCTGTTTGTAGTAGCTTACCCGTACTCCTATTATTTTATTGATTATTACACCCACTCCTGCATTACTCCTATTTGATTATGTATTTATAACCCTGTATTCACCTGACCAAAAGTCTTGTTCCTCCTGCTACCGAACTTCACTAATTCCCACTATATCTAACTTTAACCTATCCATTTCCCTTGTTAAATTTTCTAACCTACCTGCCCGATTAAGGGATCTGACATTCCAAGCTTCGATCCGTAGAACGCGAGTTTTCTTTCTCCTGATAACGACGTCCTCTTGAGTAGTACCCGCCCGGAGATCCGAATGGGGGACTATTTTACCTCCGGAATATTTTACCCAAGAGGACGCCATCATCATTTAATCATACAGTAAAGCTGCATGCCCTCGGGAAAAATTACGGCTGTAGTTTAACCCTTGCTTTCAGCCGTTCGCAGTACCACAACAGCAAGGCCGTTTTGGTTAGTGTTACAGGGCCATATCAGTCAAACATCCAGACTGTTACCCCTGCAACTACTGAAAAGCCTGCTGCCCCTCTTCAGGAACCACACGTTTGTCTGGTCTCTGAACAGATACCCCTCCGTTGTGGTTGCACCTACAGTACGGCTATCTGTGTGGCGTGAGGCACGCAAGCCTCCCCACCAGCGGCAAGGTCCATGGTTCATGGCGGGGGTGGGGGGGGGAGTGGTGTGGTGGGGGAGGGGGGATCCTGTATATAAATCATACTTAATTATTTGATTCATATTTTATAATCTCAATTGGGCTCCACAAGTTTGGCCTTCTACAGCTTTCACTAGTTACATGGATGCTATATCCTGTAATATATGTCCTATCATTTCATCCGTTCTGCTAGTACGCGTTTGTTATAAATTACTTTTCGTTTATAGTCTCAAAGATCCCCTCAGTTATTAGCCATCTTCTGTAACACTAAATCGTAAACGATGTTGTCATCAACAATTATTATTGTACTTACTTTTTTACCCTGAATTTTAATCCTATCTGGTTCTGTATTCACTTCTGGGTACCCTTTAAAATAAAAAATCTGATATTGGGGTCTCTTTCCCACCATGATGTAATACATCTTGCATCTTCCTTTGCTTCCTGGTCTTTCATAAATTACATTGTAATTTTCGTAACTAAAATCTATCGTAGAACAGAAGGAGCCCTTCTCCTCTCTCATTTCTATTGGCGAACCTATATTCGTCCATAGTTCTGGTTTCTATAAGTTTTCGAAGTAGAGCATCCGAAAATCCAGTTATGGTGTTAAATTTTTCTTTAGTCTGATTTCTACTGTAGTATAATACTTTCGTCCTGCTATGTTTTACTGTGTAAGAGTATGAGAAAGTAAGGCGAAGAATGAGCTACTGTGAACGGTTCAGCGACAGAATTATTAATATCCGAATCAAAACCAAACAGACAGCGCCAATAACCCATACTCTAAATACCGGCGCAGAAATTGGCGAGAAAGTGTATTATATATGTAGAGCACAGGCTATAATTCCCTTTTGTCTCCTCGAAAATTGGAAGAAACGTCTACTATATAAATAAAATTGAGGTGTATCGGTACTTGCGGTGGGTTGGTTGACACACCACCTGGGACTTTACGCCTCTGCCAACAGAGAAATGTTCCGGAAAGATACCTGTTTAATTAGTCGTACGTGGCAGTTTGTTGGTTTCGAAGAAAGTGTGGTTGCATTACCGTCTGTCTAGATTAGGTTTATTTTGTTTTATAGATCTGTAAGAAATTTTGCTACACTAACGAGTTAGAGGGGTAGGTGTCTCTCGCAGCCCCTCCACACTTTATATACGTTCCTCTGTATCATTCAAATAAGAAGTCATTCAGCTTATTTTCCGGGCACGTAATGATCCTTAAATTAAATCTGATGGTTCACAATATCTCCGCTGCAACGAGGCTTAGGACTGAAGTTTACCGGGTGGAAAAGTTTCCAATGTCAGGTACCTCTCCCCAGGAACGAGAGATAAGTGAAAGAGAGTCGTCAAAGGAAAGATATACGCACAGGTTCCGTACGTAACTCCCACCTTTAGTGCTCCTCAAGTCTTGCCGTAGTTTATCTAGCCAGACACAGCTGCCAAGACGGCAGCCACATGTACACGCCATTCACCAATTTCACAACCCGGCCTCAGCGCACCAGACACGAGATTCCATAACAGGAAGCGAGTTATGGCCTTATTTGCAGCGGTCCGTTAGGCTGTGACTTCTTTTAGTTACTATCGGCTTTCCGTTTTAATGAACGGTCGTATATTTTTTACGGGCACAGCTGTAAATATTTTACAGGCAATAACAAGTAACCGAGGCGGTTTCCTGTGACCGGCCAACATGCCATAAAGGAAGCCGATAGACAGAGAGAGAGTGAGTCCTTGCCGACGTCAGAGACACTAACCCGCAGTGAAAACGGGGTAAAAACAAGGGGGAGAGGGGGAGGTAGGTGAGAAGAAACGAGAAATGGAAAGCGGAAGAGGGAGCGAGACGGAGACGGTAGTGACCACTAGTGAAGGAGAATGGGCAGTAGACAGGGAAGGGTTAGAGGGAGAAGGAGATGGAGAGGAAGGAAGGACTGAGGGGAGGAGGGAGAAGAGGAGGGAAGGAGAGAAGAGAGACCAGCGTCGGTGATAAAGTCGGCCTCATAAAGTTGCTCTCAAATTCGGCCATAAATCATGCGAGGTCATTAGATAACTGGGCAGCAGGCGACGGCGGTTGCCAATTTATGGGCAGAAAAAGGGGCAGGCGCCCCGTGGCGGCGGCCGGAGGCCATTCATCGCGGCTCCTTCAGGGAATTTATTTCCGAGTAAGGTTCCAGGCGGGCGCATCCATCTCCGGCGCGCGTATGTTATAAGGCGAGCCGCCTGCTGCCGCCAATGCATCACCGCCGGGGTAACACATGGAGCGCCTGGCCGCCCCTGCACCGGCTGCCCGTCGGCGTAGGTGCAACGAGCGCCGCGGCAGCCTACCTGCGGTAGACAATGTTCCTTTGTTTCCATCCAGACACCTAGCAACGGCGCCTGTCAGAGTGGATAACTTGTGTTCTCCTGCGAGTGCAGCGGGAAATAGATGCAGCCCCAGAGCTCCTGTGCTCATACCGTAGGAAGTGGCGACGGCGTTATACAGTGCTGTTCAAATGTGAATATGTAAAATTGTGTGCAACGAGTTATAGCTGTTGTGATGTGTGCTTGTTATCTTGGCTATTAAAGAATTGTTAAATTCTTACTTTCATTTAGATTAACTGAAGAATACCACCGTGCAGTTTTTAACGACAAATGCATATTAATGGTTTGTTTGAAAGTATTTCGAGGGTGGTAGCAAAGTGTAAGTAACGAATAACACACGGGCTAGCTTCCACTGCCTGCTTGTAGCGTCTTTGCAGCAATACCAACCTCAGTGTGAGTTGGGCAACCGCCAGAGTGCGTCCAACTGCTAAACATTTGCTTTCTATTGACGCTGAACATTTTCCCTGTGTACTTGAGGTACCTATAAATTTCTAACGTCATTCTCAATTAATCTTCTGATTACTATGTGATTAAAATACATTCTTTCGTGAGTTACAGCACGTAAATATATTTTAGAGTATTTAAATATTTTTCGGTACAGTTGATAAAAACTTTAATAAGACACCTGCAGGTAATAACGCCATTTCTGCATTTTTCTCTTCTAGGTAACGACATCGGTAAGCCCTGTCATAATCTTCGTGCAAATTAGTCTACTGAGCATCTGCGGAAGGCCATTGAAGCAGTTAGATCTGGAATTATTGTTTTGGAGGCTACAACGACATTTAACTTTCTACGAAGAACTCTTTGAGGCTGACTGAACAAGGATGAAGGGAAGACGCCACCTAAGAAACTTGGGCGTAATATGATTTATCAGCAGCCTCAACATCGGGTCTCGTAAATGCTGACAAGAAAGCCTCTCTCAAAGTACAATCCAAACCCTGCAATAAGCATCTTTACTGCGGTGTGGTAGCTACTTTTATAACAAAAGGAGGAAGAAGGTTTGGATCCACTGCAGACAAGTAAAACATGTTATAACGGATTGGTAAAAAACTTAGGGCTGTGCACATTTTGTGAAGATAGCTGTGCTGAACTCGAAATTAGCTGACTTAGTTCTTTGTATGCCTAAATTGTGCATTTTTTTCGTAATTGGTGAATGTATTACTTCCAATATAGGTTACGATTACGTATTTTTTTAATTTTTGACTGATGTGTGGTACGTTGGGTGTCATAAATGTGAGAGAATTTTAAAGTGGAATCATTATCTTCACTACTCCTCACAAACACTAGTTTTCCCTTTTCTAGGCACTTCAGTCTGGAACCGCGCGACCGCTACGGTCGCAGATTCGAATCCTGCCTCGGGCATGGATGTGTGTGATGTCCTTAGGTTAGTTAGGTTTAAGCAGTTCTAAGTTCTAGGGGACTGATGACCTCAGATGTTAAGTCCCATAGTGGTCAGAGCCATTTTAACCATTTGAACCCTTTTCTACATTAAAAAGCTACATGTAAAAAAATAGTAAATATAGGTCAATCATTTTTAAAGGAATCCGTAGGGAGTTACTAGGACATAACTCATTAAAAATTATACATTCTGCATATATCGATACAACGTTAGAGCCAATTAATGAAATGCATGGCGTTATTACCTTGAGTTATCTTATTGATATGCACGTATCTGAGACAAGCCATATTGGTCCGCTATCTATGGTTGTGTTGTGACACCGTCTCTGCCTGAGGACGCTCACAGAGAGAGCATTATTATCAGTCGAGGTGTGTTGGGAAGCAGACGCGGAACTGAATGGTCAGGAAATTTCTATCTGAAACTGAGCTACTAACTTCTGAATACAGATTTACTGGAAATGACTGAATCAGATAACGATGAGACTATTTGGGAATTTTGAAAAGGGTTTTGAGAAGAATTGGGATCCAAAGTAAATGCGCAGCTTTGTATACTTGCGCGTAGGTAATCACATTTTTCAGTTCTGTGTACATACACTCTACATTATGCACACACATAAAAGGCAAAGTAGAAAAGTTACACTGTGAGTGTTAGAGCGCCATTCCGGGACGGAGAGATGAGCCGGCTATGGATAGAATCCGTCCGGCGAATTGACGGCGAGGGTCGGTGTGCTGGATGTCATTATTTGGCTGTTTCCCTCTAAGTGAATACCGGTTTGGTACCCAGGTGCTCCCTCAGTTACATGATTCGCAAAAATTTAGAAAACTATCGCCCACTTTCACTTCAATAACACTACACGGAGACAGGTGTGGTACGTATGTTCCATCCTGGGGAACAGCAAGACACCAGCAAGATGGCTGGACGCCAATAAAACTAACAATGCCAATCCATTAGCAACAATGCCGACTTTGCGCCGATGTGGGACAAGGCACAAAAAGCTCTTCGAAAGAAAGCTCAAGTTACATGGAACTGATGGCTTTACGCACAGCTGGCTGTGTTGAATAATTCAGACAATGTCGGAAAGGTAGAAAAATTCAGTATCTGGAGGGGGAGGGGGGGAGGGGGGGAGGGGGAAGAAAAATGGCAATTTCAGGCCCACTCACATTCCTTACACATCCACAGATATATATCAGCGATCTTCCTCTTATCAGTCAATAAGCAAAATTGTTACTTTTGGCGGACAATTATAGTCTTATAATAAATCCCACTAGAGGGAAATCAGCAGAAGAGTTCGTAAATTATATTTTCCAAAGAATTATTAGGTGGTTCTCTGAAAATTGACTGTCCCTAAACTCTAAAGAAGAAGAAGCACACTACATAAAATTATATACAACAAATAAGAGTCATACCATATGAGCAGAAGTCAGTAAACAAGGTAGAATGCTTCAGATTTTTGGTTGTAAATTTTGAAGAAAACTTGAACTGGAAGTTGCATGTTCCTGAGCTCAAACAATTAAATCTAGCTACTTTTGTTCTTCGTATGATTCCTGATTTTCAAATCAAACATGTCATGCTCCTGAATATTTCACGTACTTCCGCTCAATAACGTCCAACGGAATAATTTTCTGGGGTAACTGAACAGACATAAAGAAATTATTTATTGCAAAAAAGCTAGCAGTAAGAATAATATATGATATTCAGCCACGGACGTCATGAAGGTGTCTCTTCAAGGAGCTGGGCATTTTAAATGCGTCATCACTATGCCGATATTTACAAATGAAATTCGTCATAAATAATCCACCACAATTTTAGAAGGACAGTGATACACTTACCTACAACAGTAGAGAGAAAAATGATTTTTATTACTCATTAGTAAAGCTACCGTAGCCTCCAAAACGAGTTCCTTTTGATCATTTTTTCAATAATAATAAATATCTGATAGGTAGCGAAGCAAGTTTTAAATCTCATTCAAAGTCATTTCTTTTGCTCAACTTCTATTCCATTCACAAAAATTCTACTTAAAAACTGGTAGCCCTTACAGAAACACGTGTAGGTGCATGAGTAGGACTAGAAGGTAATGTGTTCATTAATGTTAACGTCAATCATGCATACATGTCCTGAAACTGGTTCCACAATACTTCGATAAAGGAATCGTTCAAATGATTTAAGGAACATGTAACTAACTAGTTAACAAGAAAAAGAAGACGATGTTCTACGAATAAGACAATGTCTCATAACGGGCAAATGTAAAAAAGTTACCATCCTGGCAATGAAAAGTGTTGCTTCAAGCATAAAACATAGAATTTCCTTTAGCTCCCAGATCATTTTTGTAAGTTTTTCCAATGTGTAGACTTCGTCTTTGGAATATATTTCTGGAAATGCAGATCCTTTTGACCCACCTGAAGCTGCTACAATGTCGCCATTTCACTCAAAAATATTTTACATGTATAACTTTCCTTGGCGTGCCGGAGCGTATGGAGGTCAGATGCTGGCTAATCTGCCGAACAATGAGGATTTATCAACAGTTTGTACTTCAAGTCCATTTATTTTTTCCAATTTCAGTCTATCTTTTTGGGACCTTAGTCAACGGCAGTGCCGCGGTGGATACATAGGTTCCCTCCAGATCACCGAAGTCAAGTACCGTCCGGGATGGACGGTATTTGGATGAGTGACGGTCCGGGTACGCCACATGTTGTTGGCAATCTTCCCGTTGCCTTTATAGATGGCGGGAACAGGATGAGTGGTGGCGTAAATTCCCTGGTCATCTGTCTATCCGTCAGTGTCCTGGATTAAATTCCCAATATCTCCGTAGTATCTCATGAAGTGACGGTGTGCGACACTGGTGATGGCGATACACAGGTTCCCTCCAGATCACTGAAGTTGAGCACCGTTCGGCGTGGTCGTCCGGGTACGCCACGCGCCAGTGGTAATTTTTCCGTTACCTTTACAGAAGGAATGGTACTGTACAGTCCCTGATCACCAGTGTTTGCGTCAATGGTCTGGATTCAGTTACAAACCTGTCCTCAGGGTGACACTATTGATGGTGATTGTCCGTCGGGTAAGGACGTTAAGCTCGGAAGCCCACTTGGTGTTATTCGAGAGGACTGGTCTAAGTGTGGGCACTGGCTTTAATAGTTACACTTGAACAACACTCTATGCTCACACTTAACGAAGGAATGATGCCTACAGGTGCGAAGGAAGGATAACACTTTTTCAGTTCAGGCGGTTGAATCTGCCCTTCGAGGTCTCCCAGCCAGTCATACCATACGACTTCACTCTACTGTTCAAATGTGTGTGAAATATTATAGGACTGCTAAGGTCATCAGTCCCTAAGCTTACACACTACTTAACCTAAATTATCCTAAGGACAAACACACTCACCCATGCCCGGGGGAGGACTTGAACCTCCGCCGGGACCAGCCGCACAGTCAATGACTGCAGCGCCTTAGACCGCTCGGCTAATCCAGCGTGGCTCACTTTACTGGTACGTATATTCAGTACCACTGCACGAAATAATGGTGCTGTTATTGTGCGTAGGTAAAGAGAGAAGAGATGACGCATACATCAAAAACATTGTTTAAACTGCGTACCTAAAAGCATAAATGCTTGCCAAATGTTCGGCACGCATTTTTAATCTTCGAAAAAAATCTCACTTCTGTAAATACGTCAGGGAAGTTGGAATTTTTAACAGTATACAAAAAGACTGTATTTTGCCACCTCTCCTCCTAGAGTAGGTAAGATGACGCATCGTAGGTAGGAGAGATGCCTCATGACTGGAACGTTTTCGTTTAATTATAAGACAAGTCCATCCTACTGGTTTACAACTGGCTTAAGAACTTTCTATTACAATTTCAACCAAATGAAAACTATAAAGGAGTCAGAGTAACACTTAACTATTAGAAACGCACGTGACAACTAGTACAAACGTAGGAACTGAATGAAGTGTCTCATAGATAGTGAAACGTCCCCTTAGAAAAATTAATGAATTTCTGTGCTGATAAACCTCTTACATTATTTGCTTTTCGGACAGTTGAGCAAAACTGAACGTACTCAGACATTTCGCTCTTTACCTATTCTGGTCAACACTAAACTGACACACAATATTTTTAGCGCAACGCAATCTGACTTTCAAAAATCCCTACAAAAGAATGGCCTTGACTAACATTAACCTATGCCTTTCATGAATCACTTACCTCACAAAAATCTTCGTTACTCGAACTACTGCAATACAGCGAGCGCCACTACTGCCAGCTAAATAAAAGATTCAAACTACTGAAGGCACTAACTACTGATAGGCATAGTTAGCAAATGAAAGATTTTGATAGAGAACTAACAATGTGTTTACTTTAATAGTGTCCAAAAGTCATAATATCTATATCAGTCCATAATATACAATATTACAAATTTACTGCCTCTGTCCAGATCATCCGCTCTCAAAACTCCGCCATCTCACTCCCCACATCCACCACTGCTGGCGGCCCACCTCCTACTGCGCAACGCTACGCGCTGTTAACATCCAGCTGCCCAACACTACAATGGCTGACAACAATGCAAACTAGCCACAGACTGCACACAGCACAGCCACTGATTTTCATACAGAGCGCTACGTGGCGGTGGCGTTACCAATATAAGAACCTAAACAGCCTACTTACATGGCCCCCATGCTCCCCACAAAAAATTTTAAAAATTGTTTGCGGCAGTGGCCAATACAGATTTGAAATAATTTTTCATAATTACAATAACAAAGAAATCAAATGTACAAACTTATCGATACAATGTTGTTCATAAGCTAAAATTTTCTCACAGTCCATAAAGACAGTCCTGATCATTCATCACAGTAAAATTGCAGTGTTTTTCTCAAAGTCTGAGTAGTAAAAGAAAATGCACACGGATGTAGTGGATTTCCATGCAGTTTTGAAGTAGTGTTGTCCTTCCAACAGAAAGACAGTGCTGACTCTTGACATGCAGACAGGTAATGGGCCACAACAGAGCAAACCCACAGCAGAGTCAGTCGAAGTTTCGAAGAATATTGGTGGGTAGGTCATCACAGAGCAGACCCACTGTAGTCCTGGTAGAGATTATGGTATTGGTGGGCCATCTGAGGTGCAGACCCACTGCAGTCCTTGTAGAAATAATGGTATTGGTGGGCCATCAAAGGTGCAGACCCACTTCAGTCCTTGTAGAGACGGCCAGCAGCCATCTGTTGCGACTGTGCAGGTGCACAATCACCATCGAAGAGTCTTGTACTACATAGCAAGTTCATAAACCACCACTTGTGCACTCACAAAGTGTTTGGAATTGTCCTTGGAACCAGCAACGCTGTTATCCAGTCCCTTGCTGAATTAGTAACACACGTGCAAACACTAACAGTTCCAGCTTCTCATTACTATGACCAACAGAAACGTGTGCAGTGAAATGTAACTTAATTTAAAGAACTGGTGTCTATACAATTATAAATTTACAACATAAGAATACAATTACAAAGGTACAAAATACATCATTAAAGAACATAATAGTACAGATAACATTTTTAGTAATACAGGCTTTACAAAAGAATAGAAATAGATATATGCATCAGTGTTACAGGAATTATGACATAAGTAAATAAATAAAATAATGAGAATAGTTTTCGAAACATTAATTTCACACATGAGTATTAAAACAAAACAGAATAAATAATGTCTAAAGATCTTTACAAAGTAAATAACACATTATTAGAAAAATTCTACAACATAACTCTTATCAGATAAACACATAAAGACAAGAAAAACACAAATTCACATAATGTAATAACACAAAAATACAGGACAGTGTTTGTTTTCAGTATGACATTTGGTACTGCAGTCCAACCCACGCAATCTGACTTTCAAAAATCCCTACAAAAGAATGGCCCTGACTAACATTAATCTATACCTTTCATGAATCACTTACCTCACAAAAATCTTCGTTACTCGAACTACTGCAATACAGCGAGCGCCACTACTGCCAGCTAAATAAAAGATTCAAACTACTGAAGGCACTAACTACTGATAGGCGTAGTTAGCAAATGAAAGATTTTGATAGAGAACTAACAATGTATTTACCTTAATAGTGTTCAAAAGTCATAATATCTATGAAAACTTGCCACAGACTGCACACAGCACAGCCAGTGGTTTTCATACAGAGCGCTACGTGGCGGTGGCGTTACCAATATAAGAACCTCAACAGCCTACTTACAACAGGTATCTAGACAAACAAAGAAATTACAAGATGGTATTATTCTACATTTTGGCGACTATAAATTTTTATGCTCTTTCTTTTCATTTCTTCCGCAAAGGTCACGCATGTTCTTGTACCATTAACCAGTCTATCGCTTGCATCATTCGGCGTTTTGTTAACTCCTTTGCATGACCACTATATAACGCCATCGCACTATGTTCGTGAATTTTCAGACACTTATCTCAGCCAGACGGTGAGAAAATTCCTCCCTAAAACTTGCGATTAGGCTTACAATTCCTACAGAATTCGCAGCATACCTGTCTTCTGTAGCTACTAACTTGCTACGAAGAGACTCGTGCTAGCACACACAAGTATGAGAATGGGAAATGTCTTCTCTCGTATCCGCCTCAACTTTGCTAGCTTTACCCTATGCTAGAACGGCTGGCGGTTGTGGTTATTTGCTAAAACTGCTAGCAATTGGCAATCAGATTCATCACATACTTAACAGACATGAGGGTTATGTTACAGAATATGATAGTGGCTGGAATAAAAGCACAGCAGAAAATCAGGGAGAACCGAGATAGCGGGTTCAACAAATTAATATAATAACAAGACAGAAAAAATGGTTCAAATGGCTCTGAGCACTATGGGACTTAACATCTATGGTCATCAGTCCCCTAGAACTTAGAACTACTTAAACCTAACTAACCTAAGGACAGCACACAACACCCAGTCATCACGAGGCAACAAGACAGACATATGGAAAACAATCCAGTCATATTGTTCAATAAACAATGAGATCCATACAGAAAAGGAAACACTGACAAAATATAGAATCGTACCCTTTACAAAATGGGTACGGTATCTTAATTATTCATGTGAATTGTTAACATAAATTTTTAACGACCGAGGTGACGCAATGGTTAGCTCACTAGACTCGCATTGGGGAGAACGACGGTTCAAACCAGCGTCCGGCCATCCTGATTTAGGTTTTCCGTAATTTCCCTAAATCGCTCCATGTAAATGTCAAGATGGTTCCTGTGAAAGACCACGAGTGACTTACAAACCCACCCTTCCTTAATCCGATAGGACCGTTGGCGCCCTGTTTGGTCCCCTCCCCTGAATCAACAAACCAACCCATAAATTGTAATCAAAACTTGAAGAATAGGGTCTTGTCCCTGTCGCTAGCAAAGTAGTGAGCACATCAATCATTGCTTCTGACCACAATCCCCTACTGACATGAACACACTTTGACACACTGAAAAACCAATAAAACTAATAAATTAAAACGTCACGCATTATGCGATAGTTTTACTGCATTAAAGCAGCGACAGTACAGTAAGCGATAAACTTTTTTCTTTCATTTTTATGGGGAGGGTGACAGCGAGAGAGCTTTGAAATTCCGTGTAAAGTTGGGTACAAGTCACTAAGTGCTCCATCTGGCTATATGGGCACCGTTAGCTACGCTTATTTTACACCCTCACAGACTTTCAAGGTAGGTAGTTCTTACCCCGTAGTGGTTCTTTCCAAACAGTAAGCAATAGGTGTACCAAGTTTGGTTGAAAACGATCCCTTGGTTTAGGAGGAGACGTGAAACTTTTATGTTATGTATGGATTCTATAAAGCAAATCTTTCTTGTATTTGCATTTCGGGTTTCATATCATTACACTTCATTCACGAACTATTATGATTCTGTTTCTTATTAATGAATACTAGTTGTTTCACTTAGAGCTGTAGACTCTATGTACACAATCTTTCGTTGCGATCACTGAAAATCCCTTGAGTCTCACAAACAGTTCGCTCATCGAAACACTCAACAAACAGTATTTTGATGACAACGTTTCTAATTAACTTGAATGTTATGTATGTCTGTTTCTGCTGTCTGGCCCCATAAGACCTTACGATAAACTAAAATCCTGTCTCTTTCTGTCTCGCTTTTTCTCTGTCTCTGTTTATCTCTTTTCCTGCCTCATCCATATTCCTCCACCTCACCAGTACCCCTTAAATCTATCATGTAAGCCACTTCATTACAAAAATTAAAAAAAAAATCTTAATGGACTGGCAGTCTTTTTTTCGTTAAAATTTCTGTTTTACCTTCAAGTAACTGTATCATTGAGTCCCTCAAATTATATAAAATTTCCTCGGATATTCTTTCAATGAGAAGAAGCAACTCTGTATTTTGTTAAAAATTTCTGTAGGTAATTAGCTACAGCTGTGACATATTTATAATTAATAAGTCTTTTTTATTTCCCATCAGATGTAGGTATTTATTTATTTTTCATCGGTTTTGGCCGGCCGAAGTGGCCGTGCGGTTCTAGGCGCTACAGTCTGGAACCACGTGACCGCTGCGGTCGCAGGTTCGAATCCTGCCTCGGGCATGGATGTGTGTGCTGTCCTTAGGTTAGTTAGGTTTAAGTAGTTCTAAGTTCTAGGGGACTGATGACCACAGCAGTTGAGTCCCATAGTGCTCAGAGCCATTTGAACCATTTGAATGTCAATCCTAAGGTCCCGGTAGCCTAGACGGAGAACAGGAGTCCTGAGACACTGTGCAACATCCCTCGTGACCGGCCGTACTGCCGGCACGCCAATCTGCTTGTTTATCCACGTCGACGCGTCTGTCTCTCCAGGCCCTCCTTTTTTCCTCTTCTGCTGCCGCCTGCCCCCATAAAACGACATATCATGTTTAAACATTTCGGTTCGCACGGCAATAACATTTGCCACGAGGCGCAACTGTTTGCATCCCACCATGTGTTTATCATAAACGCTATCAATGCCCGCATGTCCAGCACGTTATGCACATGTATACGTGTCTGCATAGACATGTGTGTGTGTATATGTGTGTGTGTGTGTGTTTGTTTTTTCATTCGTCGCTTTTTATTCCTCCTTCCTCCGGAGGCGTTAGCGAGTTCCTTGAACTGCTATTGAATAAAACGTGCAGCCACTAAAAGCCGGGCGACTGTCAAGACGCCGGTGTATGTGACGACTTGAAAACGGCGCAACGCCTCCGTCGTTTAAAAGGGGGTGAAAGAGGAGAGTCAAGGAACAGACAGACAGAAGGGAGAGGGAGAGAGAGAGGGGGGAGAGAGAGGGAGAGGGGGGGGAGAAGGGAACAGGCGAGACCGACAGGCAAAAAACAATATTTACAGCCGGAGACCGGCACACCGTCTCCTTTGACCGCAGCCGCCTTGCCGACGCAAAGGATGTCGATGTGTGCCTCAGGCGGGAAGAGCCGAGTGTGCACGAACGAAGCCGACCACACCCGAGTGACCGCTGTTGGGGTCCGACGCACGTAACTTACGGTTATTGCCGCTATATAAACGGGTGCCATCCCCGCAACCACTGCGTTCATCATAACTTCTTCTTCTCTCACTCGGCGCGACCCTTCTTGCCTGCACTCCTCGTACTTTTATTTCCTTCCTTTGGCCTGCCATATTTCATAATATTACTTCATTCCGTTCCATTAAATACCGCGCTACTGGATTGCCCGCTCGACGGACAACCTTCCCACTCTTCGTCCCCTCGTCACGGAACACCATGCCTACTGTCACTAGCGGACATCCCCCTCCTCCTTTTCTTTGACGTCACCGATCCCCCCCCCCCCCATCCTCTCGCTCTTCCCTCCCCTCCCGATCCCCCACCATACCAGCTTCCCTGCCCACAAGGTTTTTTTGTGCGTCTGTCGGCCGGTGCCGTGTGTTAAAGCGCTGTACGAGATAGAAGTCGTAAATCTGGAGATTTCTTTTGTAACGGGATTTGGCCGCGGTGCGGTAATTTGTAGCGGGCCCATGTGTTGGCTGACATAACAGATGGAGCCGGCGAGCGCGGCGACTATTTACATAGGCGGCTGCGTCGCTACCGGACGCCGCTGCAATCTCCATTAACATCTGCCGCGACATTAAATAAAGAAAAGCCCTCAGGCGGCGTGTCGCCACCGCCTGCGGAGCCTCGCACATAAATTCCGGCTATGTGCCAGCGAGGGGGAGAGAGACAGAGAGAAAGAGAGAAGCACCGGAAGGCCTGGTGAAGCCATTTAAAAAAAGAACGAAAAGACACATGCGGTGTAAGCGTGAAAGGTGCGTGAGGGATATAATTTATCGGTTACTGAATGTTGCTTCGACGTAAATTTCTACTTTGTTAATCGCAGCTCTGCCAGCGTCCGAGACGGGATTCTTAGATTTCCGCGCCACCAAGTAAGACAGCTGTTGTTACTAAACATACATCAATGTTATTTAAACTGATGGTGGAGGGTGGTAGAAGCGATAGGAAAGGAACTAATTACATCAGCTGCATCGGGACATCGTGCAGAATCAGCGGCGACGAATGAAAGTCGGACAGGACACTGGCAGGCATTGCGGATAGGAGGCACTCGATAGGAATGTGAGTCGGCTGGGGAGTATAACGAGATAGTCCGCGCATTTGCGGTAGACAGTGTATCCTGGTGGTGCAGTAGTTAAGGTAACTGCCTAAAAAGCAAGAGATCCCGGGTATTATTCCTCGTTCGGAACAAATTTTCACGCGTCGCCATTGACGGTAGAAACATACGGCCGTTTGAGTCGCACAGATTCCCGTATGGAGAACATAGTGATAGACATCCCTGGGGTTGTGAAGCAGCTGAATGGGTTGAAAATAAATAAATCGCCAGGTCCTGATGGGACTGCAGTTCGGTTTTACACAGGGTACTCTACTGCATTGGCTCCTTACTTAGCTTGCATTTATCGCGAATCTCTTGCCCAACGTAAAGTCCCGAGCGACTGGAAAAAAGTGCAGCTGACGCCTGTATATAGTAAAGGATGGAAGGACGTATCTTCAAAATTACAGACCAATATCCTTAACATCGGTTTGTTGCAGGATTCTCGAACATATTCTCAGTTCGCATATAATGAATTTCCTTGAGACAGAGAAGTTGCTGTCCATGCATCAGCACGGCTTTAGAAAGCATCGCTCCTGCGAAACGCAACTTGCCCTCTTTTCACATGATTTCTTGCGAACCATGGATGAAGGGTATCAGACGGATGCCACATTCCTTGACTTCCGGAAAGTGTTTGACTCGGTGCCCCACTGCAGACTCCTAACTAAGGTACGAGCATATGGGATTGGTTCCCAAATATGTGAGTGGCTCGAAGACTTCTTAAGTAATAGAACCCAGTACGTTGTCCTCGATGGTGAGTGTTCATCGGAGGTGAGAGTATCATCTGGAGTGCCCCAGGGAAGTGTGGTAGGTCCACTGTCGTTTTCTATCTACATAAATGATCTTTTGGATAGAGGGGATAGCAATGTGAGGCTGTTTGCTGATGATGCTGTGGTGTACGGGAAGGTGTTGTCGTTGAGTGACTGTAGCAGGATACAAGATGACTTGGATAGGATTTGTGATTGGTGTAAAGAATGGCAGCTAACTCTAAATATAGATAAATGTAAATTAATGTAGATTAATAGGAAAAAGAATCCTGTAATGTTTGAATACTCCATTAGTAGTGTAGCGCTTGACACGTCGAAAAGTGGCAGTTTACCTTAAATAACGATAAGTGTGAGGTCATCCACATGAGTGCTAAAATGAAAGCGTTTAACTTCGGTTACACGATAAATCAGTCTAATCTAAAAGCCGCAAATTCAATTAAAGACCTAGGTATTACAATTACGAACAATTTAAACTGGAAGGAACACGCAGGAAATGTTGTGGGGAAGGCTAACCAAAGACTGCGTTTTATTGGAAAGACACTTAGAAAATGTAACACTTAGAAAATGTAACAGACCTACTAAGGAGACTGCCTACACTACGCTTGTCCGTCCACTTTTAGTATACTGTTGCGCGGTGTGGGATCCTTACCAGATAGGACTGACTGAGTATATCGAAAAAGTTTAAAGAAAGGCAGCACGTTTTGTATTATCGTTAAATATGGGGGAGAGTAGCACAGAAATGATAAAGGATTTGGGATGGACATCACTAAAATAAAGGCGTTTTTCGTTGCGACGGTATCTTCTCACGAAATTCCAATCACCAACTTTCTCTTCCGAATGCAAAAATATTTTGTTGACACCGACTCACATACGGAGTAACGATCACCAAGATAAAATAAGGGAAATCAGAGCTCGTACAGAAAGATATAGGTGTTCATTCTTCCCGCGCGCTATACGAGATTGGAATAATAGAGAATTGTGAAGGTGGTTCGGTGTACCCTCTGCCAGGCACTTAAATGAGATTTTCAGAGTATCCATGTAGATATAGATGTAGGCAAGCGATAAATAAATCCATAGAAACCGGAATACCAACATGCAAAACAAAAACGCTACGAACTTATGCACCAACCTAATTGAAGTGGTCTAACGTACTATTGATGGACGATGATGATGTCTGGTTTGTGGGGCGCTCAACTGCGACTATTGGATTATTGATGGAACTCTCCTTTTTTAACACCATGCCCTACGCTCCACTATGATTATTTACTGTTCAGAATAATTGGGGGAACATTACATTAGCGCCTGCCACAGTACTGTGAGTCATAATTGCGTACTGGGTATGTTACCAAATTATACCTTTTCATCTTTCACAAAGTAAGTTCACAACAAAACATCATCACATCCTCTTTCATTTACATAACGAGAACTGAAATGTCCGACACGTGTCGAAAACATAGTGGAAATAACAACTCATCTCGCATACTGTGTGCTTTTCGCTGCACTTTAAAAGCCTCAGCTACGTGTATAACCTCCGTGAGCGATTATCTCTGCCTGACACCTACGTGGCATGCTCTCTATAAGTCTACGGAGCTCACCCTGTGGTATCCGTTTCCATTCTTCAATGAGAGCTCTCAAGAGTTCTTGGAGAGGCCGCGGTGGAACAGAACGACCGCGAACACGTCTGCCAAGTATGTCCCACACATGCTTGAAGGAGTTTAGGTCGGGACTCACCGCTGGCCATTCCATTACTTTAATGTCCAGACTTCGAAAGACATTCCTGGTGACGCCCACTAATTGGGGTCTGGCATTAGAAGGGAATTTAGCAACAGCCACCACGTAGTCCAAGAGCTCTGTCCTATCTAAGACCTTGCGATAAGGCTGTATGGCTGTCAAAACTGATGATGTCTCCCCACACCATCACAGAACCATGGGATGATTACCATGATGTTGAAAGATGTCCTTCCCCTCATCCCTCCGGAAAACCGAAATTTTCTGAGATGTGTTTTCAAGACATTCCGGAAAGGCTGCAACAGTGGGCAATAACAAAATACCAGTATACAGGCCGCCACTTTCAAAATGTGTACGAGTCTGCAGACCCAGGATTCCTTCAGCATACCGTCCTGTAGAAGCGTTCCGAATGCCCACCGACAAATTAGTGGCAAATGATTCGAGAACTCGAATGGGAAACACTGGAGGGAAGACGATGTTCATCTCGAGCAACACTACTGAGTACTGACACCTGAAGCTAACAGCAGAAGGATTCTACTGCCGACAACGTACGGTTCGCAGAAGGGCCACCAAGATAAGATACAACAAATTAGCCCTAATAGGGAGACATATAGACAGGTTTTTTCCGTCTCTGTATTTGCAAGTGGACTAGGAAAGGGAATGAGTAGTAATGGTACAGGATACTGTCCACCATACACCGTACGATGGCTTGCGAAGAGAGCATATAGATGTAAATTTAGTTTATCTATTAAGATGTCAATCCATCCATTTGAGGCGCACTAAACCCACGGAAAGTTGTATCTCATTTATTGAGAAAATAAAAGATGGAACTCCAGCTGCTGATTGTCTCTCTTTAGAAACCTTCGTATTAGCCCCTAATTTTCTCACTGAAGTCACATCGTTAGAGGCATGTGAGAGGTTGTAATATTTTGCCATTCATACCTACGAGAAACGGTATGGAGCTCACCTCTCAACTCGCCTTTCGTCACAGTATCGGTTACTGCAGTATTCTCACGAATGACCCAGTTTACGATCTACAGCATTTGAATCCACCTGATTTCGACGAGCAAGAGGTGTCCCCCGCCAAGTTCCTAGCCACTGCTAATTCACTCGAAATCCCATCACGTTCTGGCAGCACTGTTCCATTTGTCTGAAGCCTGACAGTTAGAGAGCTAACACAACGAGAAAAACAGCATACTAATGTACCCGTCCCATTAGCCATGCGATCTAATTCACTGATTTCCGGGTGAGAAGGCGTGCAGTTCCCCGGCACGAATCCACCCGCTGGATTAGTGTCGATCCGGTGTGCCAGCCAATCTGTAGATGATTTTTAAGGCGGTTTTCTTTCTGCCTCAGCGAATGCGAGCTGGTTCCCCTTATTCCGCCTCAGTCACAGTATGTCGGCGATTGCTGCGCAGGGCCGGCCAGTGTGGCCGAGCGTTTTTAGGTGCTTCAGTCTGGAACCGAGCGACCGCTACAGTCGCAGGTTCGAATTCTGCCTAGGACATGGATGTGTGTGATGTCCTTAGGTTAGTTAGGTTTAAGTAGTTCTATGTTCTAGGAGACTGATGACCCTGAGAGGTGGCATGAGCCCCCTCTCATATTTCTATCTTACTTTGAGTAATTCGATTTTCCTCTCTAATTGCATGCAGTGAAAAGTTGCTATTCCTTCACACGCGGACTTCCCACGCAGCGTCTCTCGTCACCCGAGTGGTCCGGTGACATGCGGGTTCTGCTGATCTTGAAAGGGTTAAGCCGACGGGTGTGAGGGATTCGAGTGGATGCTTTCCAGACCCCGACACTGTCATAAGAGCAGGAGCGACATGCCCGTTACTTCGCAGAAACTTAGTGAAAACACTTTCTGGCGGGCTACCAGTGAGGCGTGGGAATGACTTGTGTTCCCAGGCAGTATTGGAGGGCAAATTCCCCCGTTTTCTGCAAAATCATAACTGTGATTGGCTTGCTCAGGGCATAGCTCCGTGACGTAGCAAAATCGGTGCAGAAATTGGCGCCAAGTATCTCCATTGGTGGAGTAGTACTGCGTCGGCAATAGAGGGGAATTTTCCGCCGGTTTTCGAGTTGCTGATAGGAACGTTTAAGCACGACCACTGTCGTGGGGGGCGGGAATGTTCTGTGTTCGGCTTGTACGGGTGCTCTTGAGAGGGTCAGCTCTCGCCTTTCGGTCGGAGTGGGTTACAAGACTGAGCTCTCGCTGCTCTGGACAGCCTGCCTTCCGTTGGTTGTTAATATACTTTCATTTACTTGTAACTGTTTGACATAGTTGCTAAAGTTTCGACTTCAACGTAACTTTCCGAGTACAATTGGCAATTGAGCGTTCTGCATACAAGCGGCCTATGTTGTCTGTCATGAGCAGTTTTGGCTAAAGTTGACTGTATCGGAGTTACTGTGTGACTTCGCTTGTTAAAATCAATCACTGTACCATCAGTGATTGTGTGGCGAGCCTTCTTCGTCTCCCTCAGAGGCGCATTTGTATTGCTAGGAAGTTTTCAGTCTGGAACAACCAGACCAGGATAATTTGTTTGGGGCTATACTCGCGACATTATCATCACCATGATGGGACGTCGAAGCTACCAGCCATCGCCTCCGGTACGCCAGATCGTGTCCTTGCACTTAAGAAGACAGCTTGGTAATGTATGTCCGCAGCACTGGCAGATTAGGGAATTTTGTTAGGTGATAATCAGAGCTCAGCAGAGTGCGCCTGTTCGTCTTTTCTAACTTTGTTCTCTCTTGGGTGTTCATTGTCTGAGTTCTCACTACTGTAGCAGCAATTAATGTTGGGTTGTCTGGGTGTTTCTCTTAAGATTTGAGTTGCAAGGAATTGTCTCCACATACCACTTGGTCATAAATGTCAATATCTAGTTTATGGACAAGCTCCCCTTCACAGCATTTATTTGAGTATCCACTTTGAAGTATTGTAAATGTTTGATGTGTTTTGTTTATTATTTTGAGGTCAGTCATAATAAATCAGATTGTTATTTTGGACAGAACTTTCATTCTGTTAATCGTAGAGCAACCCTTTCATTTCTCACTATGTTAATGAAACTTTCCTTTACCTAATTAATTTCTATCCAATTAAATTATTGCTGGTGCCAAACTCTTTTCTACTCCACTTGCAGGGTCGATTACAATCAGTTCGCGTTTCTTCTTAATCCATGTGCATCAGCAAAAGTCGGAGTTAGAAAAGGGGGTGCTTAGTGTATCATTTCCAAATGAAGATTCGAGAAGAATTTAGTGTTAAATACACTGCTAGCCCTATCACCTCGCAACCTCAGCTGTTAAGTCCCATAGTGCTCAGAGCCCATTGCTACGCAAACACTGTCTCCACGTATGCGTACACCATCATTATCACGAAAAAATTTGGAGTTACACTCGTCTGGTATGAGACATTCCCGGGGAGGGGGGGGGGGGGGTCCACTGGGACTGGGGGCCGAGCCGGGCAATAACCCTGGGTTCGGTGTTGAGCGGCGGTGGGGTGGGTGGACTTCTGTAGCCTGTTATGGGGTTGTGAACCAATGAGGGTGATAGGTGGCTACACTGACAAGGGAACCTCCCCATCGCACCCCTCTCAGATTTAGTTATAAGTTGGCACAGTGGATAGGCCTTGAAAAACTGAACGCAGATCAATCGAGAAAACAGGAAGACGTTGTGTGGAACTATGAAAAAAATTAGTAAAATATACGAACTGAGTAGTCCATGCGAAGATAGGCAACATCAAGAAGACTGGGGGTGAGGGGCGCCGTGGTCTCGTGGTTAGCGAGAGCAGCTACGGAACGAGGGGTCCTACGTTCAAGTCTTCCCTCGAGTGAAGAGTTTAATTTTTTATTTTCAGTTTATGTGACAAACTCTTATGTTTTCATCACTTTTTTGGGAGTGATTATCACATCCACAAGAAAACCTAAATCGGGCAAGGTAGAAGAATCTTTTTACCCATTCGCTAAGTGTACAAGTTAGGTGGGTCGACAACATATTCGTGTCATGTGACGCACATGCCGTCACCATTGTCGTATAGAGTATATCAGACGTGTTTTCCCGTGGAGGAATCTGTTGACTATGACCTTGCGACCAAATGTTTTCGGTTCCCATTGGAGAGGCATATCTTTTCGTCTACTAATCGTACGGTTTTGCGGTGCGGTCGCAAAACACAGACACTAAACTTATTGCAGTGAACAGAGACGTCAATGATCGAACGGACAGATCATAACTTTGCGAAAATAAAGCAAGGAAAATTTTCGGTGGAGGGAAAACGTGAACCTAGGGCCTCTCGCTCCGCAGCTACTCACGCTAACCAGGGGACCACCCTGTTCTAAGCTTCTACGATCCTTGAATTTGCCTATCTTTTGCATGGACTACTCAGTTTGTATATTTTTCTTATTTTTTTCATAGTTCCACACAACTTCTTCCCGTTTTCTCGATTGATCTGCGTTCAGTTTTTCAAGGCCCATCCACTGTGCCAACTTATAACCAAATCTGAGGGGAGTGCGATGGGGAGGTTCCCTTGTGAGTTACAGCACCAGAGATTGCGCCAAAGAATATTATTCAGCCGCCTCCACTGGGGAAGTAGTAGTTCAGAGGTTGCCTTGAGCAGTGCTTGTTGAGAGGATGTCGATAGCAGTACTAGTTGAAGGTATGTCGTGTGCAGTTGTCCTGTTGGTATAGACAGCAGATGCTGTTTGATTGGGGATGTTGTAATGGTGTATTTTTCGTCAATATATATGAAGGTAACAAAAAATTTTTGTATTTCCAATTTCCTAAATAACAATGCCTCTTGGTCACAGGTTCAGTCAACAAAGCATCTGGCTTATGTTCATGTATTACAGTGTAATTCTGGTTTCTACGTGCAATCATAGTGTTTCTGGCTTTTTAATTACTTCATTGTGAATGGCGTTTAAAGCATCTTGTCGAATTCAGGAAGAACCGTGCCAGACGTGTACGTTGAATCACACTTCCACACACAGAACAGTTACATTTGTGCTTTGTTGTTTCGTAGCTTTTATAGTTGCTGGGGACTTAATTAATTAATTGTGTTAACGGAAATTTCCTTTCATTCTTTGTTGTTATTCTATGCAGTCAGATTGCGTACTAATACTAGTCAGGGCCAACCAGTTACGAGACTTCGTAACCGGACATACAGTTACTAAAACTAAAATTATTTGCATTTTATTTAATTAAGCCCCCATGTACGAGGCGACCGCTGCTTCGGATCGTCCCTTGGAATTCTTTTGATAGTAAAAAATAGCAGACAGTAGGATTGTTGAAGTGATTTGTAGTTTAGTAATTGTAGTTTATAATGCATGTACAGATTTTGTGATTGAATATTAGTAGTTGTCTTGTCATTCTTCTGACGGTATTTTTGTGGAATTTGAGTTTTGATGAGTCGTATACGGGTTTGACAATTTTGTGCAATTGTGAAGGTTTTAATTGTTCGTTAGGCGTGTTTGTCGGGAAGCATTTCGTGTGAATGGTGTTGTTGGTGATAAAGTGTTACATTGTGTGTAATTTTCGTATAGTGACGAGTTTTGTATGTTTTGTAAATGATTACGTGATCGATGAAAAAGACAAAAATGATGGATGGTGAGAATGACGAAATTGTTAACAATGCGAACTCGCCAACACGGGAGATGAATAATGAAGTAGAGAACAATTTATTAAGTCGGGAAAACAGTCCGGAACCAGTTCAAAATTTTTCACAATCAAAAAATTTTCAGAATACGAGCTTAACGACAGAAGATTCTGGAATAGTATCGAACACAGATAGCTTTACTGCTATGACGAAGGAAGTTAGTTTTACGGGAAATGTTAGGGGCGAAAAGAATTTCGAACAAGTTAATATGGAGCAGTTGATGAGTGCAATATTAAATTTGGGATCACGGTTAGACTCACAAATAGGAACAATTAAAACTGATATGGGAACAATGGAAACACAGTTAGACTCACTGGGAACACAGTTAGGATCTGAATTAAAAACAGAGATGGGAACTTTGGCAACACCGTTAGAAACTGATATGGGAACAATGGAAACACGGTTAGACTCACGAATAGGGACATGTTTTAAAAACATGAAAGATGAATTAAAGAAAAAAATTAGAGAAGAAGTACAACCGATTTTGAATGCTCACAATAATAGATTAATTTCAGTAGAAATCAGACAAAAGGAACAGAAAGAGATCGCGTGACAGTACAAAAATTTTCAGAGTTAAATTTACAACGTGCACACGATAAGTAAGAAATATTTGAAAGAATCGAGGAATCCGTACCAAATGACAGAATAAATAACCTGACACAACAATATGAACAGATAACTACTAAATGTGTCAATAGTGAAACCCGAGTCGCGACACTTACGGAAGACGTAAATAAACAGAAAGAACAAGTAGGTGACTTATCAGAAAGAGTTGAGGAGATTTCAGATAAATTGACGAGTCTTAGTTTAAAAGGGGATAGAGATTCAGATGATACAGCTCCATTGCCATTTGCAGACCCGAAGAGTACCAGAACATAAATAAACATGTTGAAAATCAGGGAAAATTTAATGAACGCGTTAAAAGGGAATCTGAGGCGTTACGAAAGCAAGTCAAACAATTTGAAAGCGAAATCGTAGGAAACGACAGTAGAAGAAATTTAGAATCACAGATAGCAGCGGGTTTTGAAGGAAATAATTTATTTAGTTTACGAGATGCAACAAGAGAGCGCGAGGCGCGCGAACTTGACAATAATCGACATTCGAACTGGGACAGACGCGGTAGGTCTTTGTCGCCACGAGGCGAAAACTTTGACTATAAACACTTTTTAACTGTTCGGAAATTTAAGATCTTTCGCAATTCTAAGAATGACATACATCCATGTTTAGATCAATTTATGTACGCACTTCCACTAAATTGGCCACTAAGTCACAAACTGGAATTTATGTGTGGATATTTAGGAAACGAACCAGCGACGCGGATGCGCGCACTTATTAGAGATTGTAATAATTTAAATGATTTTTATCATGCATTTCTATCGGCATATTGGTCCGAAACCACGCAAGACAGAGTCAAACATAGTCTTATTATGCAGCGTAATTTTAAACAGTCTGAGTTCCGCACGCCAGCAGAATACTTTGAAGGCATGATTCGAAAGAATCAATTCCTTTCCAACCCCTATAGCCCGACTGAACTAATTCGCATTTGCTTAACTAAGCTGCCACAATCAATAAGACAAATTGCTTTAGCCGGAAGATGTAAAGACGTCATTGAGACTTTTGAGACTTTGCTACAAGAACTTGAGTATGACTACGACGACGGGACTTCTTGTAATTTTTTCAGTAACAGTAATTACAATAGATTTTTAGAGAAAAGGGATAGTGATCGTAACGGGCGTTATAGCGGTAACTTTGAAAATGGCAGACGAAACAGACAGGACAATAGATATCAGCCTTATGACAGTAACAGACGTTATAACAGAAATTACACAGACAATTATAATAACGGAAACTCCTACCGGAATGATCAATCATACGGAAACGGTAATCGGTATCATCAAGACAGAAATTATTCATACAATAATAGGAATTCTTACTACAGAAATAACCAGGGTAGTAGATATAACAATAATTTCAGAAGTGACAGTCGAAATTATACAAGAAGTAGTCATGCAGATAGACATGAAAATAGAAAGTTTAATAACAGACGCAACCAAGAATTTACATGTAACAGACAGGAGGGACCTAATTGGCATCCTCCACGTGACAAAAATTCAGAGAGACAAGTGCAAATCGTAGAAATTGATCCGCAAAATGAAGCGAATAATCAAAGACGTGACGCAAACAATCGACAATGAGTTGTAGCCATAGAGTAAATATCTCTGGAGTGAGCATTCACATGCGCAGAACAGATTTTGTGTTGTCAACATACATCGCCGGCCTGGTCACGTGATCTCGGGACGTCGTGTGTTTGTCCGTATAGCGCCCTATATATTTAGAATGTCACTACATCTCTTTACAGACGGATTCTTTTCGTACTTGTCATGGAGTATTTATATATGTTGCGCAGACATTTTAACAGTATCCATTTGATACCGGGAATAAACCAGCTACGTAACTTTTAAGGGCAAGTGATATTACATTCTGCTTCTTTGCGATAGGTGTCACAGTTCAGATGCACTCGAGTTTTGGTAGTTTTCGGTATGATACGGCAATTTATAGTATTACAGAGCCTGACGTACATTTTTGCAGTAATGGTCTTGCAAAACGACTTGACAGTACGCTAATACTTTTGCAAGTGTCCGAAAAACACCGAATTTGCCACACATTAGCGATCATATCCCTGCTAATTCGTCCTTTTTTCTTGTATTTCTGCGTATTTATTTTCTCGTTTTTGCGACCTAAAGCGCAATTTTTCTTACTGGTGGCACTTTGAGGCGTTTATTTAACGCATTTTAAGTACTTGCTCCCAGCTTATTAAATAAATAGTAGACTGAGTAATCTGTATACATAATCGACAAGTCACTGATAAATGCATGGAGGATAGTATTTACTGAAACAAGTAACCATTCCCTTTTCTGTTCCACTAGCAAATTTAAGAGAGGAAGCGATTGTTTTTAAGCTTTTCTGCGAGCCGTAATATCTGTTATATAGCCATAAAATCGTAGAAAAATAGGTCTACAGAATCAAGCCTTAATTATACGGCGTCTCGAAATTTTTAAACATATACAGTGTCTCTTACTAAAATGATAACTACAATTAGAGCTACATGGTATGTACCCATGAAAAGTTACTATCCCTCTTTTCACATATTTTTCTTTGCATCCGTAGCAACAACAGTAATTCACCCTCGCTGTTACACTATCAACAAACGGTGAAACACAACAAAAATTCTTGATTTTATAAACTTCAAACGCTGCAGAAAGCACACACGCACAGCGAAGTCCCGAAAACACGTGACAATCCTGGTTTAATGTTGACAACATGCGCAGAACGCAATGCTCACTCGAGAGATATTTACTCTATGCTTGTAGCTTCGGCTTCTGGCAGCAATATAGACGGTTCAGAAAGTAATGACACTACGACTTTACACTACGTACGCCTGGAAGACATGAGAGACATTTTGCTAGACGAAAATGAAAATAATGTAGACGCATTTTTACATCCTGTTATTGAGGTATGTGTGAGTAAGAATAAGTTCACTGCGGTTTTAGATTCTGGGAGCCCAAGGAATGTTATTAGTGAATCAGTTTTCCATATATGTGTAAGAACTATTGCTTGTCCTGTGTTACCTGTTTCTAAAACTACAATTCGAGGAGCTATTTCTGGAAAAAGTGTGGAAGTCAAACAACAGACCAACTTAAATTTCATTTGTCAAGGCTATGAATTTTCTGCTAATTTTATTATTGTTCCATTACTCAGTACACAAATTATATTAGGTATGGAGTTTATTAACACACATAAGGCAATTTTAAACTTAAAGGAAGGAAGTGTGAACTTGACTGTTGCCGGAATGCCGAGATGTTTGAAATTTTTCGAGTGTTTAATGAAATCTGAATCAGACACAAAATGTTTAAGGTTTCTTACTTCTGATGTTTTCGCTGAGCATTATGACGACAATGTGTTCATTGATGACAACGGCAATAGATACGGAGACGCGATGGATGATATAATTAATAGTGAAGAATTAATTAATGAAAAGGTTAACAAAGCTGAAGTGCCAGATGACGTTGCAAGAGAAGAATAGCACGAAATTTTGACTTCACATGCTACAGTATTTAGTCATCACACAGGAACTATAAAAGAGTTACAATATTGATTTAAAGTAAAAGAACACACACCATTTCAGGGGAAAACGTACGCTATTCCTTTGGCTTAGAGATACAAGGTTAAGAGTAAACTTCAGTGCATGTTAGATCAAGGCATTATTGAGCCAGCAGTCAGTCCTTATACCAGCCCCTTACATGCCGTTCTTAAAAAGGATGGGTCAATTCGTTTGGTTCTGGATTCCAGACAGATAAACAATATCATCATTCCTGAAACTGACCGTCCACAAAATTTAGGCGAACTTCTTCAACATTTCCATGGAATTAAAGTTTTATCCACAATTGATATGCGCGCAAGTTTTTGGCAAATAGAACTCCACCCTGATTGTAGAAAATACACTGCTTTTTTAGCCTTTGGTAACTGTTATCAATTTCGGAAATTACCGTTTGGACTTACTATATTGTCTGCAGCATTCATTCGTAGTTTAAACGAAATTTTACCTGTTTATCTTCGTGAGAATATTACTTCATATGTTGACGATATTCTTATTGCTAAACGTTCTTGGCGTGAGCATAATAAAATTTTGGATCCATTATTACATATTTTTGGAAGAGTTGGCATTACAGTGAACTTGGAAAAATCTGAATTTGGTCGTTCTCAGGTGCAATTTCTTGGCCATATTATTTCTACAGAAGGTATTCTTCCTGATCCAGAGAAACTAGACGCTATTCGTAATTATGCTATTCCTACCACAAAACGTGATGTTCGTAGTTTCCTCGGTGTCTGTAATTTTCTTAGACGCTTTGTTAGATTGGACAATGTGGCCACACCTCGTTTATGTGAACTATCTGGAAAGAATTCCAATTGGTGTTGGGATGAGGAAGCTCAATCAGAATTTGAACAACTTCGTGATGCTTTAGTTGCTGCTCCACTTCTTTCACATCCGGATTTATTTAAAGATTTTTGTTTGGCGACGGACTCATCAAACAAAGGGCTAGGTGCGCACTTATTTCAAGAGATAGAAGAAAACGGCGTTGTAGTACAGAAAACTATTGCATTTGGAAGTCGTGTTCTCTCTAAATCAGAAAAGAATTATTCGATTACGGAACTTGAAGCCTTGGCTGTTGTTTGGGCTTTCACAAAATTTCGCATATTTTTGTATGGCAGACATACTAAGGCTTACACTGATCATCGAGCTCTAGAATTTCTTATGTCAACAAAATTAACTCATGGAAGATTGTCACGATGGGCGCTGTATCTACAGGAATTTGATTTTAGTATTGTTTACATATAGGGTTCTTCAAATATTATTGCTGATGCTTTATCACGTGCACCTATGGGTTTGGATAAAAGTGCTGAGGAGGACTGCAAAGAAAACAATTATTGTTTGATGTATATTCAAAGAGTTGCGTTTGAAACTTTTATTTCGTCTTCGCTCCAGGACATCGCTAAAGAGCAAAACAAGGATCCAATCTGGAAGGACATTAAGGAGAAGTGGAGGAGAAAGGATAGCGTAACGATTAGACAGTATTATTTAGTTCGCAATGATATTCTTTTTAAACGAAAATCGGTCGACAACTCGGTTTGGTTAGTTTCCATTCCTGATGAGTGGGTTAATAAATTGATTTGGTATACACATTTCAGTTATGCACACTTTGGTCCCAGAAAATGCTTTCATAAATTACGAGAAAATTGCTATTTCAGTAATATGGAAGAACGTATTCGATCTGTTCTTGCCAAATGCAAATTAAGTCAAAAGGCTAAGCCCGCCAGCTATTTCTCACAGAACACCGTTGTTTCCTATCATTCCAGCGAAATTAAAGGAGATGGCTGCAGTCGATTTGTTCGGTTCAGTGGTTCGTTCTACTAATGGTTTTGCTTACATTTTGGTAGCAGTGGAATTGGCATCAAAATATGTGTGTTTTACACCTTTACGTAAAGCAACAGCTCATTCAGTATCTAGTGCTTTCATCAAACATTTTCTTAAAGAAGTGGGTCATGTTGATAAGGTTATATCAGATAATGGATCACAGTTTCGCTCTAAAATTTGGCTTCGTAATCTATGGCGTCGTAGGATTAAACCAATTTTCATTTCACTTTTTCACCCTCAATCTAACGCTTCAGAGACATGGATGAAGGAAATCAATAAATTGTGTCGACTTTATTGTCATCAGAATCATAGAACGTGGGATCAATATCTTCATATTTTTCAAAACATTCTGAATGAACTTCCTAATGATTCAACTTCTTTACCGCCTATATTGTATTAAAAAATAAAGCACCGACAAATCGCATTTCTGAAATCGTTTCTTTTCCGCCTTCACGGAAACTGCGGCATTCTGAAGTTGTCAACCTGGCTCTACAAACTATTGCATCTGCGGCTGCTAGAAGAGAGAAATCAGCTAAACGTCCTGGTCGTTTAAAAACCTTGACAGTTGGTCAGAAGGTGTTAATTAAGTCTCACCGTTTGTCTCACAAAGGAAAAGGCTTGTGTCGCAAATTTTTTCTGCTTGATAACGGTCCATATAGAGTTCGCAAAATTATTCATGATAACACTGTCGAAGTAGAAACTCTTAAATCTCGGCGCTCTAAGGGAATACATCATATATCGAACGTTAAAATGTTTGTGGAATGACGTACTTTTGAGAAACTAACAGTTATACGTAAACACGCAGAGAATACAAGGATACCGCGCCATGTTCTGGCGGCGGCACATACTCAAAGCTACAGTCAAGTCTGTGCGCCGCACAAGGCAGTCGTTGACCGCAAACAATTACTTCCTACGTCACGCGTACCTACAGCTGATCGAGCGCTCAGTGCGAATGCACTGACAGCCGTAAACAAATACACAGTCTAATTTCTCTGATTAAATTCAGTATAAAGCTATAGTGACTTGATAAATTATGTTATTAACATTCAGTTTCTTTCAGGATACAGTTCTATAAAATATTTAAGAACTTCAGGTAAATTCTGTGTGTGTCCGACGTTAAGAGGACTTGCTATCGAGAAAATTTCAGGAAGAAGGTAATTTCGAAGAAGAAACTAATAAACTAAAAAGGTAACTATTAATTAAGTTTATTTTTCAGGTAACATATTTCCACTTAGGTACGTACTTTATACGTAATTTGCTGCTCGCGATTAAGTGATTTATACTTTGTGCTAAATTTTATGTTCTATGAATTTACTTGTGAAGCGACGTGCTTGCATACATTTGCTGATTTTGACAATGTTTTATTAATGAACAGGGTTGTTACTTGTGTATATCATGCATCGCTTGGCTGCTATGCTTTTTCACTGATGTCACATTTTTTTTATTATGTGCCTGCTATGTTTATTTATTTAAATTATAATTGTCACCTGATTAGTTGTGCTGATATGGTTATGTATTTAGGTTATACTTTTGTGATTTATCTGTTTGCGCCTTCATGTTTACTTATTAAGATTACATATGAATATTTATTTGCTCATGCTGATATGATGCTAGTGACCTGTTTATTATGTAAGATATATATTTGCTGCTTTGCGTATGGATTGCATATTTACACATTTCTGTTTTGTTCTCATAACTACTCTTTAATTTGGTATTTAGAAATGCTGATATACTGTATACGAACATAGAGTTTAGGTTACACTATGGTATTAATTATATATTGTTTGCTTGGCAGAGCCTCGTTCTAGGGATTGTGCTGCATTGACTTGTTGACATTCTGTTCTCTACTGGTATATTTACTCGCTATTGCATGTTTTGCTTACGCTCAGTGCCTTATATTTTAAGATAAGAAAATTAACTGCTATAATGCTACGAACGACATTGGTACAAGAAACTTCATTGAAGTCACATGAGCTGGAGGTTTTATGGAAGCTGTATAAATTTATGCTAATAGAAAGGAAGCTAACGACATGACATACCAACACTAGGTTTAGACCATTGACAGTTATTATACTGCATTCTTCGTGAGCAATTGAAATAGCAAGTGACACTTGACGCAAGAAATACTCCACATGTTTGCTTCTGTTTTGCCATGATTCTTGAAGTGGTGCACACACTGTGAAATATTACGATCATTCACACTCTATACTCTTACTTACTTACTGAAAGTTATTCAAACTAAAGGCTGTTAGAGGTCATGTATGCATTTCGTTTCTTTAATGATGGACAAGGTAACCAAAATGTATTTTATAATTCATAATGAGTAAAACATTTGGGTCAGATCGATTACACAGAGGTTGTGTGTGGACATTGTGTCTTCGGATTGTATGGGATGATGAATTGAAGTTTGCACTAGGATTTTATCTGTACTTGTTCGAGGAGACTGACTAGAGGAAAGAGTTGTTATGGAAGTGAAATGATATTGGCGATAAGGTTTATATGTGTCGACGTATTGAAGAGGTATTATTGAAGTATTGAGATTGTGTGAAATTGATGATTATTGGAGTTTTGGTGGACAAGAGGTATGGTAAATGATATTGATGATAAGGTTTATATGTATCGACGTAAAAGGTATTATTGAAGTATTAAGATTATGTGATGCTGATGATTATTGGAGTTTTGGTGAGGAGCATATTTTTTTTGTTGGTTTATATGGAACAAGGAGGATGAAGATGGCAGACGAACACTCAAGTAGAAGGAAGATTATCTACACACACTTTGTTAAATCAATAAGCAGTATATACTTTTTTTGGAGAGAGGAAGTATTTGCATATCTTGGCACACTGACAGTTGTTCAGCAAGTGTACATTTTGATTTGGCTTGGCAAACATTGGTCTTGACATGATGACTATGACGTTGACTGACTATTATTGACTGTTATACACTGCTGCTACTACTACTTGATACACATGTCGAACATCAAATTTTGACAGAATTGCATTTACACAGTTAACACTATTCAATTACACAGTAGTAATTAATGTGGATGAAAGATGAGTGAGTGTGCTTTGTGTGTTTTCCTTTCCTAATACCAAATAATTGGTACCGACCTACCTCCTAAATATTATTTTACTTGTTTGTTGAGGCTTGCACTGACACCCATAAATATTATAGGTTTACTGTTATTTGTGTATTGTAATAGTTAATATGACAATTATCTGATATAATTTGTGTGTTTGTTATAATTTGTATGTTTAGTGTAAGAGCATTGATAATAATTTTGTAAAAGCAATTGTGTGTGCATTCAAACTGTTGTTCGTGCTTACATGTATTAACATTGGTGGGTGCCACTTGGAAATGTGTAATTTCTGCTAATGAACTGTGATGAACTGTCTAATTAGTGATAGTGAATATTATGGACTGTTACCTGCACATGCTCAACATAGCTGGGTGCCACTAATGGAACTGCTACTACTGATGATGTCACTTGTTGGTGTCTGCACCTGTTCAACATTGCTGGGTGCCACTGATGGAACTGCTTCTACTGAAATAATGTCACTTGTTGGTGTCTGCACCTGTTCAACATTGCTGGGTGCCACTGTTGGAGCTGTTTAATTACTGCTGATGAAATGTTATGAGACCGCTATTTGCACCTGTTGACCATTGCTGGGTGCTACTGCTGGAACTGTCAACTACTCTGAGGAGTGCTACTTGTTTATAGAACTATTGAAAAGATTTTATGTGAATATTTGTATAAACTGATTTTTTGTGTATTTACTGTTTAGGAAATGTTGTGCTGGTGCCACTGAATGAATGATACTTGTGGAAACTATTTTGTAAATCACAGGTATGCAAGCATTTGTATTCCTTACTGTATTTTATATTAGGTTATTGAAGGGTCAGTGCAAAGCCAAAATTTATTTAGTTATGTGATATTTACTTATTAATATTATCTTTTATTTTTGTCTGTATTTCTTTGGACGAATTTGGTGGTATTTTCACCACCAATGCTGGCAAAAACACCATCAAATACTAGCCCATGGAGGAGGGGAATATGAAAGGTGGCTACACTGAGTCACAGCGCCAGAGATTGCGCCAAAGAGTATTATTCAGCCGCCTCCACTGGGGAAGTAGTAGTTCAGAGGTTGCCGTGGGCAGTGCTTGTTGAGAGGATGTCGATAGCAGTACTAGTTGAAGGTATGTCGTGTGCAGTTGTCCTGTTGATATAGAGAGCAGATGCTGTTTGATTGGGGATGTTGTAATGATCACAGTGTATTTTTCGTCAATATATATGAAGATATCAAAAAATTTTTGTATTTCAAATTTCCTAAATAACAATGCCTCTTGGTCACAGGTTCAGTCAACAAAGCATCTGGCTTGTGTTCATGTATTAGAGTGTAATTCTGGTTTCTATGTGCAATCATAGTGTTTCTGGTTTTTTAATTACTTCATTGTGAATGGCGTTTAAAGCATCTTGTCGAATTCAGGAAGAACCGTGCCAGATGTGTACGTTGAATCACACTTCCACACACAGAACAGTTACATTTGTGCTTTGTTGTTTCGTAGCTTTTATAGTTGCTGGGGACTTAATTAAATAATTGTGTTAACGGAAATTTCCTTTCATTCTTTGTTGTTATTCTATGCAGTCAGATTGCGTACTAATACTAGTCAGGGCCAACCAGTTACGAGACTTCGTAACCGGACATACAGTTACTAAAACTAAAATTATTTGCATTTTTATTTAATGAAGCCCCCATGCAAGGGCTAAGGCGGGGACGAAGCGTCTCCGTCGTTTCTAGGTCCCCAGTTCAATACAATACAATGTACTGGAGGAAATTGGTAACCATGCAGAGTATACATGGACTGTACAAAGAAATTCAGAAGCATAACACCTACAATTCATTGATATTGAATGACTGACTATGAGTATCCCTCCCATAACTGACCTAATCTCCTGTATTGTATCCCTATGATTACAAAGCTACAAATACGACAGTGTAATCGTATATGAGTCTTCATTGACAGCACAATGTCTCCCTCCCCCACCCTCTCTCTCTCTACTAGTTGTTTTCTTAACAGACAACTGAATAAAACTATGGACTCTACAAACTTCGCCATTGTCACCTGTTAGAGAACTCTATGGAATTTTACCACATCTCTTTCTTCTGACAAATCGGGAAACAGATCCGGTCTGCAGGTTGTCATCAACCATATCTGGTAATACCATATATGTACAGGTCCACTGGAGCAGGCGACATGAGCAACGTCGCTTACACAGGCCCGTTTGAAATTTTGCAGTCCGTATTGGTGGAAGACAATATCGTCGAGCAAATGTACAAAGTCCTATGACCAATGCACTAGCGTATCAGATCTATAGTGTTAAGCTTTCTGGTAGAAATGCTGTCTGTAATTTGGAATCATTTCTCTCCATTCAACCACGTTCTTGCGCTGGATGCTATGGGAGATGTCTTTTAATGATAACAGCCGCTGGTGAATCATATTCGTGGATCTCTCATATCTCGAAATGAGTCACTTTTTTTTAACTTGTCAGCTGACGACTCCATACCGAAAACTCAAGTGTGGCTTCAGACAGTCCCTCTGCATTTTGTAAATGCTTCTCAGTGCCTGCCCTGCCCTCCCTGGAGCTTTGCCCATGTGAACGTTGCAATGTAAGTCGGAACTGAGAGGAACTCTGAGATCACTATATGTAAAACCTACTGCATCCCAATGAGAAACAGGACGAGCTCAGCTAAAGCGAAAGGACCATGTTTTGACCACAGCAGAAATGAGAACATGTTGTCATAGGTCTGTCAACCGTGTACATTGTGTAAGGGCAGCACAAAGCAAATGTTTCTCCCGCAACACGAGATAGTAGAGAAGATGGTACGAGCAGTCATGGTGGTGTTTCTTATCTAGAAAATTAGGAAGACTCAACATAATACGGGAACTGGTAAAAAGATGAGGATTTTGTGATTCTTCAATTTCTCCAGGCCTATTTTATGACGAAATAAATCTCGGGTGAACAGCCTGGTATGAGTGTGCATAGGACACAATGTTTCGGCAATCGACCACGTTGCCATCATCATTGTTTCTTATTGACAAAAATGTGGAAGACACTGCAACATATGGCAACTGGAAGAATTTATAGTATTATGGAGCGCTTATAAACAGCTGCCCATAGGTGATGGCTTCTACATTTAATCTCATCTCTCATAGTGATGGTGTAGCAGATATCTAGGAGTTCCATTTCCAAGAGACCAAGAACATCGATTCCTTGTAATCCGGCAATGTACGTGATACCTGTTTCGATGTTGCCCCCCAATCCTGGAAGGTGTCGCTCCCACCAAGAGTCTCTTCATCTCAAACACTTGGTGTTAGTCCGTCAAAATGTGTTAATCAACAGCACACACGGGGCTGGGTGGGATGGTAAAGAAACTGTCGATATTAGACAATGAAGTGTAATAAGCACTACAGTTGGTAGTGCTATCAATTTTAGAAATTTTACCAGTTTTTCCTTAATTTCAATGCTGACCAATGACAAGAAAGCATGCTTTCCAGTTTCTGTATCACTGCTAAACCACCCCTCTACTGCATTGCATATACCATATAACAGATTGCGAATGTAGATAGATGACAGTGCAGTATGTCTATTCATGGTTAAGTCTCGAACATATACACCAAAGTATACCAGACAGCACTGTATATGGATGCAGTTAGGTCATTTACAAATTTCTGTCACTTTGATCACTGTGCATAATTTACGATTATGGCTGCCCATCTTCCCCTATGTGGATGGGATTCACAGAACATTCTCACATTCTTAGGGTAAAGTTGGAGATTGAAAGATCTTCCTGCATTGTCTTTGACAAACTCTCCCTACAAGACTGTCATGGATTTAATTTTCGGCTGACCAGAAGTAGGAGGGTACCTTACCCACTATAGCCCACATCTCATGAAGGAACAGAGCATGCCAAGTCTCCAACTGCTGTACAGCAGTGACTGTTTTGCACCAATCTTAGTCATGGCACCCATCCAAGTGCACAAGATCTCTCCAGATGCGTGCATGTTGAGGAGGTTAGCATCCCTAATCGGTGTACAGTAGATATGAGAAACTTGTGATGATATAACAGATGATTAAGAAGAAGAAATGTGGGGTTTATGCATGATGAAGCTCCAGGCAGATGGAGTATGAAGCATTTTATGTAAATCAACTGTGCTATCAATTCTAAAATATTGTTCTAGAGGCTGAGGTCAGTACCAAGAACGTATTACCAAAAGAAAAATAGAAAAATACTCGTAGAACATAAATACATGTGCTCCTAAGGCTACATGGATCCGTACTTACACACACCATTACGTTAAAGTCATGTGGTTTCCAAAATATTAGTTATGCATAGTGCAAGGCCCTTAACATTCTGATGCAACACATATATGTCCAACATCCGAAATACATCCACCCTGCAAGTTATCTGTTTCACACGCTACAGTGACAGACTTCAAAAAGGTAAAAATACTTTCCCCTACCCCCAAGAAAAAACGCATACAGTCTTTGACATACATGCACAATATATATTTCCTTAGGCGTATAGTGCCCACTGTTTACATCCGATCATGGTTCATAAATAACGCTATGCTCTCATCAGTCCTGTAAGATTATCGTCAGCAGTGGAGAATGCCTCTTAGAAGGACACAAACAAATCCACAGCAGTGGTTTTTGCTATGTGAAATTACACGCCATGCTGCTCTAACTCTGGGAATAGAACACACTCTCTTCCAGAACACCTGTCAAGCCGTGGTACTAGTATTTGCTGGGATTTCAGTACCTAAAAAACACTGCCCCTAATTAGAATCACCTCAGTATAAATCTGAAGATTCTATTTATGTCCAAGATGCGGCAACAAAATGGAGTATGTCACATATATTTTTGTTTGTCTAGAGAAAGGTGCCAAAACAGGTCTTCCATCGATGGACATGTTCCATCACACTTGCTTTAGAAGTTCTCTGCTGACTATGGTATGGAGAGGTTTGCTGTTAACGACAGCAGGTAGATAGTGGTCTAACTTACACACAGTACCCACAATCGTATATGAGTGGAACACAGATTATACCACACAACTGATAAACCCTCAAAGAACAATCGAAAAAAAATGGTCCAATGCATGATAAATGACCTGCAACAACATATCCCTCTCTCTAGAATGCATCATCAGTAGACTGTTAAATCATATCTCCTTACAACTGCATCTCAACCAATCACTCCATCCACTTTCTATCATTCTTTAACGTACATCCAAGTCAGTTTAGAGGCAGATGGTTCTCTTTTCCAGGAAAGTATCAAAGACAGCACTCAGTCAACTTGCATGTATCACTGTTACCTCAATAGACATACAGTGGAGTGTTATTATAAAACCATATAACAACTATTCTGTAAGACATTTGCTAGCTGACACTGTATGGCTCTGATTGGTGGAGATTGCAGAGCACATTGTCAATACTGTTTGTTAAAGTCCTACAAAGGGTCAAATATGCGATCTATTCTGTAGATGTATGTTGTAGTCACCCAGCTGGTAATACAACACTCTTTAGCTAAGGACACTTTACAAAAATCTATAAGGTCGTTGCCAATAACTTTGGGGTCACAGCTGGGCTTGTGATTCAACATACATAAATTTATTACTCTACGTTTTGGGGTCATCTACGTTAGACATTCTATTCCAGCCACCTTATCGATGTCGGAGAAAAATAACTGTTTTCCTGGATCCCAATTCTTCCATGTCAATTTTTTCTCATCTTACTCTTGCTGCCACATGCTCATCCCCATGTACGAGAATTATCCTGAACCAAGCAGAAGACATGCAAGTAATTCCTCTATCCCCCTCAATTTCATCGCATATCGGCGTATTTTCCCTGAATTTATACGTATTTTCCTTCAATTTTCGTAATTTTATCGATTTTATGAAACTTCTGCCCATGCGATTATGATATCACTTCTCGTCATGTATTCTAAAATTTCTTGTAAATATAGCGCAGTTGTCAACACCTAGCGCAAATTCACTATTTTTTTGATTGGACGGTATAGCATAGCACTGTACTCGAATACATCCAGTAACTTTCTACCACATATTCTGCAGCAGCAGTGCATTTGCTCTATTTTCTGCATGTCCGTGTGTGCACATGGGTTATGGACGGCTCAGGGAGAAAAGCAGTATGGCTTCTGGCAACCAATGCATGGTGTGGCCCGGCGGACAGCGAGATGTCATCACCAGACCTATTTAGCATGATCTGTAGCAGTGTAGTTATGCATTTTGGAATAAAAAAATGCTGCAGTTCCACACACTGCCTTGTGTATCATAAACTCGTTAATTAATATTCCACACACTGCAGTGGGTTTCTATTTTCAACATAGGGTTATACAGCCAATCAGTTGCCAATTACTGTTTGGTACACTGACCTAGGTTTTGACACCTACTAAGGGTGTCTTCATCAGAATGAAATTTTGATAAACCAATAAAATTACATTGCAAAAAAATCTATGGTCCGAATTTAGAACAGCTATGCTCAAATCAAAAATCAAATAAAGCATAAAAGTCTTTGCCACATATACCTAGCTAGGAGTAACATCAGACTCCGAGCCTGATATTAGTAATCAGTGGTCTTGGTCTCTTCGAAACGAAATGCCTAGACATCTACTACCCCTGTAACTGTGAAAGATGAGGTTTGGGCAGCTCTTGCAGATGCTCCACAGTGTCACGACCCCTTCCAGTTCCCATATGTTGCGATACCTTCCACATTTTTGTCAAAAAGAAACACCATCTCTTTCCCCTATTTCTACCATCCTGTGTGTTATGGGAGCAGCAGAGTATACACCATGTGATGTCCAGCTTTCTGTGAGAGCCAACAGATCGAAACGTGTTGACGTCGTTTTAACACATGACACAGTGGTAGTGGAAAAGTGGTAGTGGAAAAATAAAATGTATGGCAGTGTACAAACCAACACTGCTTGTATGTGTTACAGCATAAAAGAACAATATATCGAACGGCTTATGAAAGGACAACAGAGTGATCCTCTATTGCGATCGATAGTCTGTGGGATACGGTCCTCCTACAGTGAATGGTGACGAAACCTTGCACTAGTCTGTGAAAGCGACTTCGATCACTGGCTCCCTTCACCAATGGACCAATACTTGTATATTTAATAGGACCACCACTTATACTCGATGTCAGCACGCAGACGGTATTTGCTTTTGATGTATCGGAAAAGAGGGATGCAGTCACATCTTATGGAGTTCTCTACCAGGCGACGTTAGCAGAGATTTTATAGTCTGAAGTTTTTCTGTGTTGGGTGATACACAGTAACAAGGATAGAGCGAGTGCTTAGGTGACAGACATGAATGCACTCTGAGGGATGCAGATCTCCTTTGGACTGTATTACCTTCATGTAATTCAGTGCTGTACAACAGTGCAGTAGCAAAGTTCTTGGCCGGCCGAAGTGGCCGTGCGGTTCTAGGCGCTGCAGTCTGGAACCGCGAGGCCGCTACGGTCGCAGGTTCGAATCCTGCCTCGGGCGTGGATGTGTGTGATGTCGTGGATGCATGAATTCCACTCAGTTGCGACTTAAATTGCAACAATCACATGGGCAAAGCTCCAGGGAGGGCAGGGCAGAGACTGAGAAGCAGTTACAAAATGTTTTAGGGGACTAATGACCTCAGAAGTTGAGTCCCATGGTGCTCAGAACCATTTGAACCATTTTTGAGCAAAGTCCTTGTCCTTCTTCCTGTTCCCATAAGATGTTGACTCTTCCTATTTTTTGAGGGAAGAAATACCACCATAACTGCTCTCTTTGTTGCAAGGAGAAACCTTCTTTTCACGCTGGCCTAACACGCTGTACATGGTTGGTTGAGCTATGTAAACATGTTCTCATTTCTGCTGAGTGGTCAAAACATGGTCCTGTCGCTTTAGTTCAGTTCGTCCTGTTTCTCCGCGGGATGCATGAATTCCACTCAGTTGCGACTTAAATTGCAACTATCACATGGGCAAAGCTCCAGGGAGGGCAGGGCAGAGACTGAGAAGCAGTTACAAAATGCAGAGGGACTGTCTGAAGCCACACATGAGTTTTACAGTATGGGGTCTTCAGCTGAAAAGTTAAAAAAAAGTGACTCGTTTCGAGATATGAGAGCTCCACGAATATAACTCACCAGCGGCTGTATCATTAAAAGACATCTCCATATGATCCAGCACAAGTGTGTGGTTGAATGGAGAGACATGATTGTAAATCACAGATAGCATTCCTACACCAAAGCTCTAAAATGCCAGTATATTGGTCATAGGATTTTGTATAGTTTTTTGTATGGTCTTCCTCCAATACAGACAGCAAAATTTTACGGAGGTCCACGGAAGTGACTGCGCTCACGTTGCCTGCACCAGTGGACCAATACAAATATAAGATAACTGCACATGGTTGACTCCAACCAGCACACAGTATTTATTTCCCGATTTGTCAGAAGAAAGAGACATGCTAAATCTTATTCAGTTCTCTACCAGGTGATGATAGCGATGTTTGTATAGTCCGTAGTTTTATTCAGTTGTGTGTTACCAAAATAACTAGGAGAGAGAGAGATACATTATGTTGCTCATGAAGACTCGTATACCATTACAGTCTCGTATTTGTAGTTTGGTAATCATAGGGACACAATAGAGGGGATTAGTTCATTTATTTTGGAGGGATATTTATAGTCAGTCATTCAGTATCGATGAATTGTAGGTGTTATTCTTCTGAATTTCTTTTGTGACCCATGTACACTCTACATCGTTATGAATTTCCTCCTGTATGTTAGTGTGCTATTTTTCTCGTTGTGATATGTCTCTACCCCTTAGCCTTCTAACGGTGCTGTCTGGACGTGATGGGATTTCGAGAGAATTAGCAGTGGTTTGTAACTTGGCAGGGGTCATCTCTTACTCATCAAAATTAGCTGGATTCAAAAGCTGTAGATCGAAGACTGCCAGATTCGTAAGAATATGGCACGTGGGCAATACTGTGACGAAAGAGTTGTTGAGAGTTGAGCTCCATACAGTTTCTTGTACGTATTGCGGGCAAACATATTACAACCTCTCACATACATCTCATGAAGTGACTGCAATGAGAAAATTAGGGGCTAATACGAAGGTTTCTACAAAGAGATAATCAGCAACAGAAGTTCCATCTTGTGTTTTCTCAATGAATAAGAGACAACATTCTGCAGTAAGTTTCGTGTGCCTATAATTGGATGGACTGACATCTTAATAGGTAGTCTAAACTTACATCCATATACTTTCTTCGCAAGCCATCGTACAGTGTGTGGTGGAGGATATCCTATACCACGACTAGTCATTTCCATTCCTACTCCACTCACAAATAACACGAGGGAAAAGGACTACCTATATGTCTCCCTATGAGTGCTAATTTCTCTTGTCTTATCTTCGCGTTTTGTGAAATGCACTTTTGTGGCAGTGCAAACATTCGGAACTCAGCTCCAAATGTCAGTACTCAATAGCGTTCCTCGAAAGGAACATCATCTTCCCTCCAGGGTTTCCCATTGGCGTTCTCGAATCATCTGCCACTGATTTGACGGGAGGCAATTGGACGCATCTACAGGACTGTATTCTGAGGAGAACCGGGGTCTGCAGACCTGTACACATCTGGTCAGTATAACGGTATTTCGATATTACCCACTGTGTGAGCGTTTCCAGGTTACACACCTCAAAGCGTTTCGGTTTTCAGAAATGATGAAGGAAAGCATGTTGTTCAATATCTCGGTATTTACCCCCGCGACATTTAAGGACCCAGTGCTTCTGGAAAGGACAAGGCAGTTTTTGCGAGTCTGGACTCATTAACAGCTGTCTAACACTGGGAGCAGGGGGTTCTCGGACGGGGGCACTACAGCTCTGATACGCGGGAGAGGTTCATCCCGTTGGAGCTGTTCGTATGCCGTCTATAGGTGAAGAAGGGAGTGAAACATCCTATTGCCCCCATAGAACGATAAGTCCCAGCAGGATAATTTCGGAAGCGGTGTACGAGAATTGTAAATGACTTACTTCCACCAGCGTGACAAGACAACCGAGAGACTGTGTAAGGTGGTTATAGTTTCGCACCTTACAAGCACTCATCCGGAATTAGGTATCATTTGACAGGTTTTACATCGTACATATGAATATTTAAAGAAGACTGGCATTTTCGCGCACACCTCACCTTGTAAATAGTTGTTAATGCTTTCTGCATGAAAGATGATGGATTGTCTTTATTATCAAAAGAGCATAATGAATGATTGCCTATACTAGTAGAGGATGGAACGCCAGTGGAAATGAAACGTCAGGCGTAACTCAGGCCCTGGGTCGAAAAGCCCGCACAGGTGTGTTGGTCCTGCGTAACAGAGGAAGTAACCCAAGACGGACAGTCGGGGCACCTGAGTACTGAAACACCATACAGCGGTGGCCAGCCGGTTTGTAGCGGGGCCGGTAGGATAACCGGATAATACTTAAAAAATTCCGAAAATCTTGAACGCCACAGAGAGGAACGGGGGAGTGTTACCTCGTAAATCACGCAGGCTGGGTTAATTCCGAAGATTTTTACTCTGAGAAGCGTACCGTTTTATGAATTCTTAATTATTGGGTGTAGGTATTTCCTCGCAAACTTTCCGTGCTGGACGACAAAAGTCTAAAATATGGTTGGTCAGTGTTTAGAAGAATCTGTTGAGAGGGGGAACATTCCGTGGTTCAGAGGATATGATTTGCCTTCTGCAGTTACGAGGGAGGGTAGCCGAGCTTTGCTCGGAAGCTAGCGTTGGAGAGCAAGAGGTCTTCTGTTTTGAGCGCCCGTGTCTGACGGTGGCTCAGTATCAGCTTTGTTGCTACAGATAGACTTAATATCTATGCTCTCAGGAGATTTTATAGTTAGAGTGTTTAGGCACTGTACTGTTGCGAACTTTGCACCTACCGGTAGGGAGTCGTCATTGAGTTTGCAGCTTTCAGTGATTGAGAGCACTTCTTCTGCCTATACTCATGCTGAGACGTTATCTGAATCCCGTCCTTGCGACTTGGAGTTCGCGTTCCTCGTCTGTAGAACACAGAGAGGAGAAGATAGTATTAGATTACGAGGTGTGGCTGGAAAAAAACCGGACTAGTACTGGTGAAACAATAAAACGAATGCAATAAGGCTGTTACGTGACTCTCGCTCCGCCTACTGCTCGAGTTTCATCTGCCTCCTGCACTCAGTCTGCCCGTGGCGTCTGTTTTAAGTAGTTGACGTTTTGTCTGTGCGTCGGAAAATGTTGAGTGTACAGAAAGAACAGCGTGTTAACATCAAATTTTGTTTCAAACTAGGAAAATCTGCAAGTGAAACGTTTGTAATGTTACAACAAGTGTACGGCGATGATTGTTTATCGCGAACACAAGTGTTTGAGTGGTTTAAACGATTTAAAGATGGCCGCGAAGACACCAGTGATGACACTCGCTTTGGCAGACCATTGTCAGCAAAAACTGATGCAAACACTGAAAAAATCGGTAAACTTGTTCGACAAGATCGCCGTTTAACAATCAGAGCAGTGTCTGAGTTAACAGGAGTTGACAAGGAAAGTGTTAGGCAGATTCTTCATGAAAGTTTCAACATGAACAAAGTGTGTTCAAAAATGGTTCCAAAGTGTCTCACAACTGAACAGAAGGAACGCCGAAGAATGATTTGTTCTGACATCCTGGAAAACATTGAAAGTGTTCCCACCTTCTTACAAAATGTTATTACTTGCGATGAATCGTGGTTTTTTACTTACGATCCCGAAACTAAACGCCAATCGATGCATTGGAAAACTCCTGGTTCTCCACGACAAAAAAAAGCACGAATGTCAAAATCGAAATTCAAGGCAATGATGATTGTTTTTTTTTTTTTGACATCAAAGGGATTGTGCACATTGATTGGGTACCAGAGAGACAAACAGTGAATCAGCATTACTACATTAGCGTCCTGGCTACCCTACGTGAGCGAGTACGGAGAAAACGGAACGATTTGTGGAGAAAAAAGTCATGGATCCTTCACCAAGACAATGCCCCAGCTCACAGTGCGTTGTCAGTGAAGACGTTTTTGGCAAAACACAACATTCCCATCTTAGATCATCCACCCTACTCACCTGATTTGGCCCCCTGTGACTTTTTTCTTTTCCCTAAAGTCAAGTCAGCTTTGAAAGGAACTAGATTTGAGACTGTTGAGGCAGTAAAAGAAAAAGCGACGGAAGTAATGTATGGACTTACCGAAAATGATCTGCAGCATTGCTATGAACAGTGGAAAATTCGTATGGAGCGGTGTAGAGACCGAGGAGGAGAGTACATTGAAGGAGATAACATGAAATTGTAAATAATTGTAAATAAATGTTTTTTCCAGCATCAGTCCGGTTTTTTTCTAGCCGCACCTCGTATACTAGTCAGAGGACTGTCTTCTGCCGTCCAAATGTTTGAATCAGTTTTTTTTATATTTTGTGGCTGGAGTTCCTTTGTTGTTGCAGACATGTACGATATCCATCACTCTGACACACCGGATGCAGTACATACGGTGATATTGCTAATTGCTTTGGTCATTATGGCTATAGAGCTGAACTACTGGGATCACCTAAATTTTAATTCCACTGAGGTTGCACACCACCATAGACCATCTTTGAAAGTAGTGTGTTCTAGTGCTTGGCACATAGATGATCTCATTCATCTCGTGTTATTTATATTAGATCGTGTAGCCATAAAAAGGGGCAGATTTTGGTAATTGTTCAATCATATTAGTTAGGAAACCCATTAGTCTCAAGGGGTTTTAATCTACAATGAATGTATAAGCAGAAACAGCATTTATCGTTTTGTAATTACTAGTTCCCTTAATTATACGTTTACGTATAAGTTGTAATTTATATGTTAAAGAGCAATAAGGAGGAGATAACATCACCACTAAGAGATCCTAGGATCTGCTTCAGGGGGTAGTCAGACAGGGTCAAATCTTCATTTTCGCGCTCAGTTTTTTTCGTTGCGCACATTCATTTTACACCCGCCTGGAGTAGCATCTTGGAACTGAATGCAAACTGTTTTGGATGTCTTCATCTATTACACGAAGGTTACCACCCATTTTGGTATCAGAAGAAGTGTTTACATAGCCTATGGAAAGCCTCCACATACATCATGGAAGCTTCTGTAATGGTTACCTGGGGAATGTAATCTGATGCAAGAGAAAAAGTTACTCACCCTGCAAATGGGCTCTCAGGATCAAATTAAATAATTAGCTTACCGACTTGATATAAATGACATGCTTCTAGATGGGTGAATGAAGGGATGAGAGTACCACGGATATGATTTGAAAGATGGAGCACTTATCAGGCGTTTTTTTCGTTATGTTGAGATTTTTTAACGGAACCAACACAGGGAAAGATGATCATCATAATAAAATCAGCGTATTACTGAATTTAGGAAGTGACATTGAGTGTAAAGCTGATATTTACAGCTGCTCTGTGCTGTTACCTAGTCATTTCTTCACTTTAAGAGAGAGTTCGAAAGTGAGGATGCATTGCTACAGGGGTCCTGCATACACAGCAGGTTGTTACAGGTGCAGTGGGACAATGTGTTACTGTTGCAATATTATTATTACCCATCCTTATGTTCCTCGCAACAGTAGTTATACACGTGTAGATTGACCGGAGGTTATTCCACTATACTTCAGTGATAGCTAGCTCTCCTATCATTATTTCTGATACTGGCTATTGGCTAGACTGGCTGGAGAAACTATCCAGTGCTAGGCTAAGAGCGGAAATATCCTCTTCACATTCAGCAGTCATTGATGAAACTGGATGGAGATAGTGTCTAGAGCTCGATCTATTGCAACTCAGATTGTTTAAATAAACAATATACCCCACTGAGTACAAAATACTTACATCAGCTGTATCTGGCAACCCACTATGGACTGAATCTTTTTCCCACAAATTTCCAGATAGGGAGGGGAGGGGAGTGGAATTGGATGTGGGAGTGGGAGTGGAAGTTGAATTGGATGTCGCAGTGGCAGTGGGAAGTGGGCAGTAGGGAGTGAGAATGGAGGTAGGGGTGGCAAACAGCACCATCTCATGGTGGTCTCGTGAACTAGGTCTCCAAACCTCAACGTGAACACGGAAAATTTAATATTTCTATCAAAAATTTGAATTACCTGCCGTTTTCTCCTGGGCAGCATCTTGGATTAAGTCATGGAAGAGGAATGGATGGGGGGAGTAGGAGTTCCCTGAGGGTGACCCACGTGCTGGCTCAGGAAAACCCTTGACATCGTCTGTGGTAGAGATGGATAGTTAATTGACGAATTCATTCATTTGCATAAATAATTTGATATCAAAATTGCGCCAGAACTCACTTGGTCCCAGTACTGATGACATCAGGTACCATTTTCTTTATTTGGCTCAATGCATTACATTAAGTGATATGGGTAGTCTTCTAATACTGTCTAGTACGAAAGTGAGAATTAGTAAATATGTTTAGAAATAAATGTCTTTGAAACTGCCAGGTAAGCCGAAAAGCTAGTTCCCTTTTCTACACCCCTAACTCAGTCCAGAAAATACTGCCTTTTGTTGTTTTATGATATGAGTATTTTTAATTCTGGTCATCAGAAGATCGAATTCGGTAAAAGCTGTCAGTAAAAGACTGTCACAAAGGTGTCGTGGAAAGTGGCACGCGTTCTTTCAGTACTTCAGAGAGCATTTCATATGAAGAGTGTGCCAAACGTGTTAATGCGATATCAAGTGATCCATTAGTTGATGAAAGTGATTAGTTGCGTCGATGTAACAAGGCGTTGGCGCAGACAGCCAAGTAGTTTATTATGTATCAGATTACGTACTGTAAAACCTAATTCATGTCAGAACGTCAACGCCTCCTTATCCTCTATACGTAATAACGCCCAATCGATAAGAATTTGTGTCGAAAGGTGAAATCTTTCTTATGTTTGAGATATACGCATCAAACTCTTACGTTCTACTTCCAAACAAAAATAAATTCAACTTTGACGCACAAAGAGTTAAATCTCTACGTCTAAGTGAAGTCTGAAACACTGAGCTTCAACCTGATGTCAGGTGGATACTTAAATAGAAAACCGTAGCCTTGTTAGTTCTATAGACTTTGGTTATGCTTCTTCCCACGTTAAGAGAAAATTAGGAAATTGGTCAGTCTATGCTCGTCACAAGGAGGTATGGTGTATATCGTAGTAAATTCACGTTCACAAATACAGAATCTGTACGTGACCCACCAACCACTCTGAGGGATCCGCACCGAATCCCCGTTAAGGTGTGGGACAATCTGGACCAATAGTGCCTTACTGAAATTGTGAATAGTATGCCACGACGAATACAGGCATGCATCAGTACTACTGGGTATTAAAGGTACTGGTGTGTACAGCAATCCAGACCACCACCTCTGAAGGTCTCGCTGTATGGTGGTGCAATATGTAAGGTGTAGTTTCCATGAGCAATAAAAACGGCGGAAATGATGTTTATGTTGATCTCTATTCTAATTTTCCGTATAGGTTCCGGAACTAACGGAACCGAGGTCATGCAAAACCTATTTTGATGTGTGCAATTAGGAAGAAGTCCGAGAAGCATTAATAATGAGGAGTCAGATGAAACATATATTAGATTGCAAGCAGAACTTTTCCTCAACATCACAGTATTCAGCGAAGCAACTAACAAGGTATAGTGAAATAGCGTTGTGAGTGAGTGACGACTCTTGTACAATGTATAACCTTAAGTAGGAGTTTGTCTACAGTGCAGTGATAATTCGCGTATGGTAATAACTAACAGGACACTCGAAATCATGTGCAGTGGCGCTGATATATCTCTTGATTTGGAAGCAGTTTCGGCTATAGAGATTAGCGTTACTTATGCTGTCCATAAACCACTTCCGGGAAATGTTGAACAGTTCTCTATAGGAGAGCTCAATGTTCTTTTTTTTTTTTTTTTAATCTTCTCAGAAATATGGTAGCAATTGTCGCTAAGGACTTTGGTACAGACATGTTCTGAAACTTCAACAACCGGTATAAATTATTGTTTAGGCTACCGAAAAATTAAATTACGGATGATGCCTAAAAATTTACGAAACAATGAAGCGAAACTGAGAAATGTTATGAAATACACACACTAATGTAAGACGAAAATACCAAGTCATTGAGAAGCACAAGAAATTTATTCGCAATTGCGGATACAATGAGACTGAAGGTCAACAATTTTTGGCAACACATGAGAATTTGTGCCGGACGAGGACCGAGCAATTTGGAATTCGCAACTGCTAATCGTATAGACAATGAAGCGCCAAAGAAACTGGTACACGCTTACGTATTCAAATACAGAGTGATCTGACCAGGCAGAATATGGCGCTGCGGTCGGCAACACCTATATAAGAGTAGTGTATGGCGCAGTTGTTATATCGCTTACTGCTGCTAGGATGGCAGGTTGTCAAGATTTATGTGAGTTTGAACGTGGTGTTATAGTTGGTGCACGAGCGATGGGACACACCATCTCAGAGGTAGCGGTGAAGTGGTTATTTTCTCGTACGACCATACGAGTGTAGCGTGAATATCTGGAATCCGGTAAAACATCAAATCTTCGCTGCGGCCGGAAAGAGGACCTACAAGAACGGGACCAACGACGATTGGAGAGAATCGTTCAGCGTGACAGACGTGCAACTCACTCGTAAATTGCTATAGGTATCAGTGCTGGACCGTTAACAAGTGTCAGCGTGCGAACCATTCAACGAAACATCATCGTTATGGGCTTTCGGAGCCGAAGGCCCTCTCGTGTACCTTTGATGACTGCACGACACAAGGCTTTACGCCTCGTCTGGGCCCGTCATCACCGACGTTGGGCTGTTGATGACTGGAAACATATTGCTTGATCGGACGAGTCTCCTTTCAAAATGCATCGAGCGGATGGACGTTTACGGGTGTGGAGACAACCTCATGAATCCATGGATCCTGCATGTCAGCAGATGACTGTTCAAGCTGGTGGAGGTTCAGTAATGATGTGGGGTGTGTGCAGTTGGAGTGACATGGGACCCGTAATACGTCCTGATACGACTCTGACAGGTGACATGTACGTAAGCATTCTGTCTGATCACCTGCATCCATTCGTGTCAATTGTGCATTGACGCCTCTTGACTTTCACTTACATTTATGACTGTAAATCGCTTTGGGTCGAATGACATGGTTTTACAGTTGTCGATGGGTGTTTTCCAGACTTTCGAGAATTTCGTTCTTGGGATAGCAGTTAATAAATTGGAATGATCGAAAAGGAGACTGTAGCGAAAAAGTGGTTTTTTGACATGATCGTTCTCAATATCTAACGCAGCTATTGTGCGCTCGTAAAACTATGTTTACCGACCATTTCTGACCGATTAATTATTGAAGACGAGTATTGCGAGAAGGTTGCTGGTTTTTAGACAACAGTGTAAAATGACTATATCCTCGGACATAACAGAAGACACGTCAAATTTTAACTAATACAATTTTTTTCAGTTTCTAATATGTAAATTAATAACTTCATTTGTCCCTGGACACAGCGCCCCTTTGATTTAATTTTTTGATTACGAAAGTAATTTTTGAGAAAGGCTCTGTGCTCGTCAGCCTCTTACGTGAAACCTTGCGTTGTGCTAACATGATCAGGACGTGACGCGCAGGGTGTGACACGGTGGTAAAGGGACGCCAGAATGTCAGGGTGGTCAGATATGGAAGAGACAGACAGACGAGTGAGGTGGCCGAGGAGCGAGGCAACAGCGGAACAGTCGGGAATATGTGTATAGTACTCATCAAAATTAATGACTGCAAAAGTAATGTCGATGGTGCACGACTGGTGCAGGTAATACGAGAGAACAGGCAAAGAACTGTGTTTACTTCAGTGTTCGCCGAGATGTCTAAACATGACTGTCAAAGATAGTACAGTCGGCACTAGCTCTGTACATTAACAATACTTGCCTGGAATCTGAATGATTAATAATACGTTATTCATAACGAATACAGTGGTGGTTCCTTACTTGACATAATCATCTTCCCACGAATATCACACCAAAAAGACAGATCAAGGCACACTTTTGGGGAATTTAGTATTCTAGAACAGACATGACATGCAGATTTTTTTCTACTAATTTGAAGTCAGATTGCAACAGAAATAAATACTGTTGCACTACAAAAGGTTTAAAGTGAATATATGGCTACAAACAGTAAAAAGACAGATTGTACCACAGACTTAATATTCAGTAGTAGTTAACTGGTACTCGGCTTTCGGTACCAGGATGAAACCAAAAATTTTATTTTATTAATATTATACGTCCTTTTATGAGCCGACTTCATATTCAGCAACTGCAATAGATCTACAATAGTCCTGAGCACATGCGGTTTGTTCTCAGTCGACGCCTGGTGCACCCTGTCAATCCAACCAAACTTCTTAACTTGAAAGGCGTCTGTTACAGCGACCCTTAATGAAATTATTACTTGTAATAGTTTATCAGATTGCTTTCCTGCTACTTGCTTAGCATAGAGTCATGTGTGGGAGAAGGATTTCGTAGGAAACTAGCTTTACTGATTTTATTTCCTTTTTATTTCATATCAGCGTCCTATGTTACACCTCATTCTTAATTCTAATGATGGATAACTCTGTGATGTATGAGCATGTGGATGATTGGAAGTGCATGTGAAACCGTAGGATTAGAATAGCCTTCTTGATTCTAGTTGTACGGACAAGGGAATGTCCATTGAATTTAGTTTTCAAAGTTGGCTTGTGGCGTGACCGAGTCGTAGGCAACACTCCGTCCCGCTCTTTTTATAAGCACGTCTTGCGGCGGACGTGATCAGCGTGCATGCTGTGAAAATTTTCAAGAAAGTCTTGCTCATATTTTGCACGGCAAACTGGTAGGAGGCTTGAGCAATGAGCGCTGCCGTTTTAGCGTCCATCCAACTGGACGTAGTCCAAGGCGCCACGTTGTTGTTGTTTTTTGACATTTGGCTGTCCTCCGTCTGCAGTCTGTGATAATGCACCAGACTTCAGCGCCTGAGAAGTTTAAGAAATTTTCAAAGTTAGTTAGGGTTTGACGGTGTTGTGAGTAAGTCGTGCTGCTTTCGAGCGCACTTAGGGTGAAACATTTTGGTTAGGATTCTCGTTAGTCGTTTCATTTCATAATGCTGGTGATCTTTGCAGTAATTAAATACAGGTATCAAGGGAATTACGGAAGTGCTATGTAGCTAGATCTCGCGTGTATCAGTTTAATTGGTTTCAACTTCATTTTAGTCAACTTAGTTTCTAGAAGGACGACTTTGATTTTATTATCCACCCACGTTAGGATTTTTCCTTTGTGCTCTGTAGAATTTCTTGAGTAAAATGAATGGTTACAAGTCAGGTTTAATGACAATTCGTTAGAATTATTAGGATTTTCTTTGATATGATGAACTAATCATCTAGTGGCTCTTCAAAAAAAAAAAAAAAAATAAGAGTTCAGATAGTATACGAGTCTATGGCACCACAGAGTTTCTTTACTGATGTTGCATGAACTTTTTAATGTTTCACTTTAAACTTAGTATCACATTATCATAATTATGTCGTATGTCCTTAACATTTATTATGTGTAAATAGTCTTAGAACATTCTTTACTGAATTCTGATTAAATGGTGTCCAGTTGTTTTTTAATTTATCAAGTAAAACGTAACGCAGTTACGTAGTTCAGTGCGAAAGCTGTAATCGTTGCTACAAGAGTATTTTCAGTCAAAGAGAAACTGCATTTGCCAACTGCTACTTATCCATGACGTTTTACACGGCCGTATTTAACTAGGTGACGGTTGCTACAACACTGCTCTTTCTCTACAGAAAATATGGAGCTACCTTACGAAAGTGACCGCAGAGTTATCTGAGAACGATTAATTAGTGGCTGCGATCCTAGTTAGTGAAGGGTTGTAAATTGTACGCTGCCAACGAGGCATGCCGCGAGACCGGGCATCCATTAGTGGCTGTTTCCTACTGTAAATATCAGGCAACATTTCCTTTGCTTTATGAGAAAGCTACAGAAACTCCGTAAATACATCCTTCAATCCGACTGCAAACATAACGTGAGAAATGACTCCGTGTGAACTCTGTTTACATGCTTGGAGTTTTTACATTGGTAATAACACGCAGCCAGAAGGTTTTTCCTGTTAAACCAGGAAAACATAATTCACACAGCTGTGTGGGAATAAAAGAATTTACACTTTTATTTTGATTTCGTGAGATAAATGCAACATTTGCATGCAGTCATTTATTATGTCACTCCATTAAATGTGTAATAATCAAATGCTTTGAATATTAGCAATTCTCTGTAAGGCGTTATTTTATTTCGAACTGCCGAGACAGGGCTCGCAGCACACCGTAGGTTGTTAGGAACCATCAAGTCATTAATATGGAATCTTTTGTAAGAAACTAAATCAGTAAAGGTGGGTCATAAACACCTTTCCTCCTTACTGTGGGAACTCAGGTACGCCTATTATGCAAGTAACCTTTTTTCTACGAAATGTGTCCCTAAATTACCTTCATTTAGTCTGCCAACGTCATCTTCATCATCATCATCGTCCTCATCATTATGAGCTCCAGCGGCAAAAGACAATTATTTTTCGGCGGCAAAAGACGATTATTTTTCGCCCTCACTGCAAGAACAGTTTCTCCCAAATGGTACTCGTTTTCGCCAAAAATGACCTTTACGCTGAAACTGAACTTATTGAAGAACTCATGGTCTGAGCTAAGAATAAAGCTTGACTGTATGAGGTATCACATAGCTTACTATAAATTTTCATGGCATGCCGTGATAATTTACAGTAAATGAAGCGCATAGAGTCTAGACACGATGAGTGTAAAATGTATACAGACACCTTTATGTTTTAGCACTGGTATTTCTTTAGGAGAATAATAATTGTCAAGAAAAATGTCTAATTTTATGTGTTCCATGTTTTATTTTACATTGGGAGAACAAAAATGAAACAAACTGCAACAGTCAAAAAAATTTCGAGAGAGCCGTTCGCCTCAATGGGTACCAAGCATACTATTACTACTTTTAGTACAAACTATTGTATAACACTCCTAGTATTTAACTTGAACGAAAAGTTTTTGACACCTAGCGATTTTTACGATGAGGACTGCTTGAGAGTGAATCAGTACGTCATTATGAAGTTCCACAGAATACTGAAAATTCAAGGTAAAGTGACGTTTATCTACAAAAAAGACTCTAAAATGACCATGTAACTGACATCTTAAACGTTAGCGTAAACAATTGTTTATTATTCCTGCTTGTAAGAATTTATTGATTCAACCAGTTTCGACGAATCCCCTGCCAAAATTTTTCACCACTCTACTTAAAGTGTCTTCTTCAAATTGATTTATTTGTAGCACGATGGTTCCAAAATGTCGATGTTCTTCACAAATATTCGGTTCAATTACGTCATGATTCTGGGAATACATTAAATCTCATGGGGTATTATTCCGTGTGGTAGTATTCGGTAAACAGTAAAGAAAGGTCGTATGGCATAAACAGCTGGGAGGCTCCGAAGGGCAGGTTCAAACAGTAAAGGAAGGTCGTATGGCATAAAAAGCTGGGAGGCTCTGAAGGGCAGGTTCAAACAGTAAAGGAAGGTCGTAAGGCATAAGCAGCTGGGAGGCTCCGAAGCTCAGGTTCAAACAGTAAAGGAAGGTCGTATGGCACAAGCAGCTGGGAGGCTCCGAAGGGCAGGTTCAGTCGCTTGATTGGAAAGGTTTTCCCTATGCTTCCCGTCCACAGTCACCTATCCTTCGCGATGTATGAGAGCTGTATGCATCAAGTTGTTCTGTGAAGTGTGAGTGAAGGCAATGTGTGTGTGTGTGTGTGTGTATTCTGTCTTCAGTTATTACATTGACTAGAGTTAAATAATCACCTGCAAGAAATTATGGAATGTCAAGTAGAAAGTGTAACACCACTTCTCCCTGTAATTCCCAAAAAGTGCAGTTACCTCGTTATGTTCAGACGGGTCATTTAATCATTTATTTTTCAACAACTATCTCCTCTCACCTATTCCGGTGAGAACATAGCATCGTGTCAGCACGTTCCTTTTCTGGTACAGTATTCTTGACGCATTTCTAAGATGAAGAAACAGAAATTCTAATTATTAGTTTTCTGTCATTCAAGTGAAGTTGTGCCTCATTTGGTGACATGTTGACTGTAGGAACATGTTCCTGAAGTCCCCAAAATTTTGACATGATGTTAAATTATATTAGGCTTTAAGAGAGCTAAACTTTTAAGTTCCAGAAATAAAACCCAGTTCTTCTGCTTACATACAGCCAGTAGGGCAAACTATTTTCGCTCACAAACACTCATCAGTTTCAGAATTGATGCCGTTACATAAAATTGTTCAGCCTTTCACAACGTATCTCGTCTTTTTATATGCTGCAATCGGTTTTGTGTTATTGTCGTCAGATAATATTCGTAATATTTGATCACTTTCTGCCACAGTTAGGCTATACGACAACTTTTGCAACACAAATTTTAAACACCATGACTCATAGTAAACGAACAAAAAGAACACCATTTTCTCTTCTCTCAGAATCAGTGTTTCTCACAACAGCTAGTAACCAACAATCTTTAAAAGACAGTGTGCATTCCCAGCATAATCATTCACTTCTGTCTCGCACTGTTCGTCCATGCGGCACTATTCCCCCGCACATGGATTCTAACGACAATATTCATAATTCAGCTCTGATATTTAGAACCTTCTACTATACGATAATACGTCCAGTGTTCACAAACAAATTATAACGACTGTACAGGGAGAATGGTGTGGAGATCCTTGTAAAACTACTCTTCTGACTGAAAACAACAACATCAATTAATGTGTTTCCTAATGCTGTTGTGTATATGAATCAGGAAACTCAAAGAGTTTGCAATTATTTGAGGCACAGTACGCTAAGTTTTAAATTTTCTGTACCCTTTCAATCTAAATTAACGTCAAGTAACTACAATTACTGGTCTCTACGTGAGTTGAAATGAACATTATCAAAATATCTGTGTGCCAGATATGTCTTAGTACAGGTTCCAAAGCATAGGCTGTATGTATTTTTTTATTATTAACAGTAACGAGTTTATGTACATACGTTGTTCTCCAGTTTGTAATGTTAAGCTGAGTATTAGAGTGTGAAGTCTGAAATGTAGTACACGGGAGCATGCTTGAAATAGGTAACTGATTCATTGGTTATTGTCTTGATGTATTTTGGACTGACTTCTGAGCATTGGAGCAGCTGAATTTCATTTTTGTGCTATGTTTTGTTTCTGTGCTTTTGTGATTAAGGTTACCACATTAGTGGTGTGTTTTCAGTTTAATTTCTAATCTAATATAGTGAGGTCAGATGTAAGTTGTTCAGTTTTATTTTATTCATATATTCCTGTATTTTCATGAGCGCTACAGTGTTACTTTTGTCTGCTTTTGCAGATATTGTCCCCTTTCCTGTAGCTAATTTAGTGTTATGTTTTTTTACATGTAATATACTCATTTTTCTATCAATTCCGTGATTAGTCCTATATTTCTACCACTGTTTTGGTTTTTCCGTCTTTGTTCTACGTTATGATCTGTTTCTGTTATGATGTCCCTAATGCCAGAATTTCTTACTTTTTCTTGTTAATGTTATATTTCTGCTTCATTCAGTTATTCTTAGGTAACATATGTGATGGGAGTCCTGACTGTGTGTGTCTATGTGTGTGTGTGTGTGTGTGTGTGTGTGTGTGTGTGTGTGTGTGTGTGTGTGTGTGCGTATGCGTATGTGTACGTGTATGTGTGTGTATGTGTGTTGTTCAGGTAAGTTGCTATGTGCAAGTACAGATTATGTAGTTCTTTGTCAGTTCAAGTTTGTTTCTGCTCACTGTTGCCTAGTTCTCTAGAATCGGACGAAAAGTGTTTTGTAAGTCAATTATTTTGTGGATGAATTACAAATCCTTAAGAGTGTCTTACTGAGTTTCACTCTGACATCTGCTTTTCCTGCAATTACTTTATCTAGTCATTCCACTTTCGGTCACTCCAGGTGGTTACTCCTAGGTATTTTACTTTACATTTTGTAGCGCTTTACCGTCTAACTGTTCTCGAATAGTCATGAATTTCTTAGCCTATTCACGCGCAGCATTTCCATTCTGGGTCACTTCCCAGTTTGTGCACCAAACGTTGATTCTCTGCACGTCTAATTGAATATCGTTACAGACTTCAGGAGTTTCACTCTTTCTATAGAAAACAGCATCGCCCGCGTACAGTCTTACGGTTATTCGCTAAATAATTTATATATGTTGTTTACAGCTTTTGCTGCGTGGTCTTCAGTCCAAGACTGGTTTGGTGGAGCTCTGCATGCTAGTCTGGCCTGTGCAAGCCTCTTCATCTCTGCATAAGTATAACAACGTGCATCTTTCGAAACTCCTTGCTGTAGTTAAGTATTGTTAACCCTCTAGAATTTTTTGCCCCTGAACTTCCCCCTTTACTGAAATGATATTTCTTTGTTGCCTCACGATATGTGCTGTAAAGCGATCCTTCCTCTTCGTCAAACCGCGCCAGAAATTATTTTTTTCGCCAACTCGATTCGATGAGAACATTCTTCTGTAGTATTACATCTCAAAAGCTTCTATTTTCGTCTTGTCTGAACTGTTTCACTTCCATACAAAGCTACACTCCAAACAAAGATCTTCAGAAAATATTTCCTGATACCTAAAATTTATAGATGATGTTAAAACCAATCCACTTTCAGAAATGTTTTTCTTGCTGTTGTCAGACTGCATATGATATCCTCTCCTTTTGGGCTATCGTCAGTGAGTTTGCTGCCCACATAGCAAAACTCATCGACAACCGTTAGCGTCTCATTTCCTAATCGAATTCCCTCAGCGTCGCCTGATTTTATTCGACTACATTCGATTATCCTCATCTTACTTCTTTTCAAAACATTGTCCTTTCCGTTCATTTGACCTCACGAGATACAATAACTGACCTGCAACATTTCCATGGGACACTCCCTGTAATATATCTACATCTCCTGATTTTGTTCTATGAGTAATCACGTATGGACTTTTGTGTTCAGGGAAGTCCTTAACTCAGTGGTAAATCTGGTCCAATATTTTGTAACCCCGTGTCTTATTCACTAAATGGCAGTGTGGAGGTGTATCGGTTGCCTTCTGAAAATTAAGTAACACGGTTGAAGTGTCCTTCCTGTGGGAACACTGGTGTACTTTGTTGTCGAGTGTCAATTAGGCAGCGACTGCAAAACACTGCAAATAGTTTGAAGGGTAGTAGCAACTCCCTACTCCTTCTAAGACAGGGGACCGGTAATATCAAAGGTTGGTAAACGGTGACGTCATGCTAAGGTTCTTAGGAAGTCACGACGAAATACAGTGTGTCCGAAAAATATTGTACCCTTTCCCTTTTTTGTATATGTGTCTAGTGTATAAGAAGACTGCTGTTAGATATTCCAAGTTACAACTGAAATACCAACCGTTCCAAAGGCCACACAACAACACAAGGGATTTTGTGCTGTGGAACACGCAACGGCATGCCTATTATCACAGTTCAACGTAACTTTCGATAATAGTTTGGGGCCGTTCCACCTGATAAGAATTCCAGTAAGCGTTGGCACAAACAACTCAGAAAACAGGTTGCTTATGCAACGCCAAAAATACCGGCCCTTCTTCGCATTTTTGCAACGTAGCCCCATGATGTCATTTCCGAGAGCGAGCCGTAAGTTAGTATTGCTTCGCGCAACTGTTCGGCCAGTTCATTGCAAGTGCTTGATATTTAAGGTTTACTTGATATTTAAGGTTTCTCAAGCTGTAACTTGTGCAGGATCTCACTGAAATTGGCAAAAAGCCTCGTACTATCTTCAGTGTAGACATGTTTGGAGTCCTGGTAAACGATTTTTCTATCTGGATAGTCTTCAGTCACGAGGCGGCCTTCAGTATAAAAAACAAAGTCAACAAGGATAATGTTCGAATCTTGTCCAGAACACACCCAGCAAATCACTGAAATTGTCAGAGATTATCCAAAATTGAACGTCTTCGCTGCATTGTGCATAACGATGATGTATGGGCTATTTTTCCTTGCACAAAGAACTGTATCGAAGTCTAGTATCTTGACATGCTCCAGATGTTCTTGATACTACAACTTGAAGACGACTCCAGAGATTTCATTTTCCAACAGGTTGGAGCGCCATATCACTTTCATAATTACTTGAGAGGGTACCGGAACGAGCATCTCCCACAGCGTTGGAAAAGCAGCATTGGTCGTGATGACGAACCTTTATTGAGATGGCCCTGAAATCTCCAAATATGACCCCATGCGTCTCCATTTTATGTCCTTGTCCATCATTGCATCGAGACCCGAGGGACCTGTAAAATGGATCACAAAAGCCTTTACTACTGTTACAAGAGACGTGTTGGTTGGGGTATAGGAAGGAGTGCACTATCGACTAGGTATCTGCCGTCTCACGAAGGGCACCCATATCGAACCTTTGTAAGACACACTATGTGATTAAAGTATCCAGACACGTTTTTCATATTAGTTACATTTTGATGCCACCGACTGCCAGATACTCCATATCAGCGACCTCAGTAGTGATTAGACATCGTGAGAGAGCAGAATGTGGCGCTCCGCGGAACTCACGGACATCGAAAGTGGTCAGGTGATTGGGTGTTACTTGTGTCATACGTCTGTACGCGAGGTTTCCACACTCCGAGATTTCCACACTCCGAAACATCCCTAGGTCCACTGTTCCGATGTGATAGTGAAGCGAAAACGTGAAGGAACACATACAGCACAAAACGTACAGCCTGACCTCGTCTGTTGACTGACAGAGACCGCTGACAGTTGAAGAGGGTCCTAATGAGTAATCAGCAGACATCTATACAGACCATCACACAGGAATTCCTAAATGCATTAGGATCCACAGAAGGTAACATGACATTTATGTGGGAGGTGAGAAAACTTAGATTTCATGGTCGAGCGGCAGCTCAAAAGTCACACATCACGCCGGTAAATGCCAAAGGACGCTTCGCTTGGTGTAAGGAGCATAAACATTGGACGACTAAACAATGGAAAAATTTAGTGTCGCATGACGAATCACTATGCACAATGTGGCAATCCGATGGCAGGATGTGGGTATGGCGAATGCCCAGTGAACGTTATCTGCCTGTGTGTGTAGTGGCGACAGTAAAATTCGGAGGCGATGGTGTTATGGTTGTAATGCCACAACGAAGCACAGCCAAGGCGCAGCAGTTGAATAAGTGAACGCTCATGGCATCTGTTGGATAGTTGCGCAAACAAAAGCACAGGTGCTTCCGCCTGGCGGAAGTCAAATGAAATAGCGTTACGAGTAAGACAGTATCAGAATAGTGCTGCTCTCGGACAACGAAATAAAGAAGCATTAAACTAGGATAATATTATTATGTATAGTAAAAATATTAATTTAATATTAGTTCAATATATATATATATATATATATATATATATATATATATAATGACTGTAATTGAATATGGTAATATTATGGTATGTCCATTTGTAAAATAGAGAACTTGGCATAGTGTAAATTAATGTTTAAATGTGAGGGAAATCCCCGAGAATGCGGACAATCCAGGTTGGCGCGTGAATTTAGCAGTAGAGAGAGATGTGGAACTGTTCAGATGCAGAACAGAGATTAAGAGGCGCGAAAGTGACGGTTTTAGTATGGTACGGTAACGTTGCTTATAGACGGTTAAAAGTGAAGTTACAACAAACACGAACTGGATTTATGGTGTGTCAGCAAGTCAAATGGACAATAAGGCTTGCAGGATGCAACATTTCGACGGAGACGGCTTGTGAGCGATATAGTTGCTGTTCCCGCTCAAAAAGCACATGGCACGCCTTGTGGAAGTCGGCGTATTTAACGACGGACTGCAGCGACCAGCAGCAAGGTATGAAGTGACCAGTGTCTGCAGCTAATGTTGCAATGTGATCTTACGACCATATGAGATCCATTGATGAGATCACGCTAGCACAAGCAACAAACTAGTAGTTATGGTACAACAGTGTTTTTGAGAACAGTGCATTTTATACCGCCGCCATAACCAGTACATTTGTAAGTAGGCTGTTTAGGTTTCCTTATCGGTAACGCCACATAGCGCTCTGTATGAAAATCACTGGCTGTGCTGTGTGCAGTCTGTGGCTAGTTTGCATTGTTGTCTGCCATTGTAGTGTTGGGCAGCTGGATGTTAACAGCACGTAGCGTTGCGCAGTTGGAGGTGAGCCGCCAGCAGTGGTGGATGTGGGGAAGTGAGATGGCAGATTTTTGAGAGCGGATGATCTGGAAGTGTGTCCATCAGAGACAGTAAATTTGTAAGACTGGATGCCATTAACTGCTATATATATTATGACTTTTGAACACTTTTAAGGTAAATACATTGTTTGTTCTCTATCAAAATCTTTCATTTGCTAACTATGCCTATCAGTAGTTAGTGCCTTCATTAGTTAGAATCTTTTATTTAGCTGGCAGTAATGGCGCTCGCTGTATTGCAGTAGTTCGAGTAACGAAGGTGTTTGGTGAGATAAGTGATTCGTGAAACGTATAGGTTAATGTTAGTCAGGGCCATTCTTTTGTAGGGATTACTGAAAGTCAGATTGCGTTGCGCTAAAAATATTGTGTGTCACTTTAGTGAATGTCTGAGTACGTTCAGTTTTGCTCAGCTGTTTGAAAATCAAATAATGTAAGAGGTTTATCAGCACAGTCATTCAATAATTTTAAAAAGGGGACGTTTCATATGTCGACCCTTAGCCGAGGATACCTCACTGGAATCTTCTGATTTTTTTCTTGTAGTTTGTGAAATTAGTGTAGCCTTTGTTTATTGCTAGCGCGTAATCATAGAGAGAATTTCCTTTGTAATTGTAGTTTTTCATTGTTGTACAGTAAAACAGTTGTGACATGCATGTTGATTTGCACCAAGTATTTCGCAGCTGCGCTTGCAATTAAGTAGATATTATTTCCATTTCTATGTTAATGTGTTTTCTTATTTTGTTCTTCAAATTGTGCTTTTCTGTGTTATCGTGTGAATTATTGTGACAATTATGGCGTGTGAAAAACGTTATACTAGGCTCCAAAGTAAACTGAGAAATGACAGTGAAGACGAAAGCAGTGTGTTAGCGCCACCGTGTAATGAATTATTTTATGTTATACATAGTAATTTGGTAATTGTGCATAGGGAAATGGAGTGGGCTGCAAATAATGGCGTAGGCAGTGAAACAATTAGTGAACAGGGAAGCATTATCGATCGATCGGTCGGCAACAGCTCGCCTCAGGAATCCGAAATGACAGGACACAATCTTGCAAATACTGTAGATTCAGGTTTTGCGTCCTCACCGTTTTCTCAAATAAGTCAAGACACATTTTCTGCTTTTCAAAATGCAAATATTGCCGGTTCAAATGCACTGCCGAGTAACACTGAGGAACATGTTTCGGACACCAGTGCATTGTTATTACAGTTAATGCAACAAATGGAACAAAGGCAACAAAAGTTAGACACAAAAAAAAATGGCTCTGAGCACTATGGGACTTAACTGCTAAGGTCATCAGTCCCCTAGAACTTAGAACTACCTAAACCTAACTAAACTAAGGACATCACACACATCCATGCCCGAGGCAGGATTCGAACCTGCGAACGTAGCGGTCGCGCGGTTCCAGACTGTAGCGCCTTTAACCGCTTGGCCACAACGGCCGGCAGTTAGACACAACGCTTGAACAAAATCAGAAACAAATGGGACAAAATCTTCAAAAGTTAGACACAATGGAACTAAATCTTCAAAAGTTAGACGCAATGGAACAAAAATTTTCAAAAGTTAGACACCACACTTGAACAAACACGTGAAGATTTAACTAATGAGTTACATAACATTGAATCGAAATGTCAAAAAGTCTGTAATGACATAAAAACACAAATTTGTGAGCATTTTCAACCTATTCTTTCGCGGCATGAAAATGCATTACAGAATCACGAAGCAGCCATAAAAGAACTGCAAACTATTGTTCATGAAAATCACGACACCTTGCAAGCTAAAATTGACTGAGTTGCATCTACCGATTCGGTTACGCAACTTGCAAAAACTCAGGAAAACATAAAGGACACAGTAGATACTCTGAAAATTGGTTCAGAAAGACACATGGAGGAAATTAGTTCATTATCAGAAAAGTAACCGAACTTTCAGATCAGTTCACTAACTTATCCGCAAAGGTAGATGATGATCTGAATGACACAAGACCTGTAGCCATCACTGACACAGAAGAGTATGAACAAATTAAGAAATTCAAACAAAATCAGAATAAAATTAATACGCAACACAAAAGAGAAATCCGGGAAGTACAAGATCAGTTGGCACAAGTAATACAAAAATTACATATTTCAGAGGACACTCGCGCTCCAACATGGGAAGAGGGACTTAGAAATACGGAAAAGCCGCAAAATAATAACACAGGGCATTTCGGAAATTATGAAAGAAATTGGCAAGGTGCACCGAATTTTGAGATGGAACCGCCGACACCATGTAACAATGACCGATATGCTACTCGCCGATACGATGATTTTGACTATAAGCTGTTCATTACTACACGTAAATTCAAAACATTTAAGAATTCTGGCAACGACATTCATCCACAAGCATGGCTCCATCAATTCTTTCATTGTTTTCCTCCCAACTGGTCATTAGAGCACAGATTAGAATTTATGTGTGGCTACTTAGAGAATGAACCAGCTGTAAGAATGCGATCGGTCATTCACGATTGCCACAGTGAAGGAGCATTTTACCATTCCTTGCTCTCAGCATATTGGTCTCAAGCCACACAAGACCGAGTAAATCATAGCATCATAATGATAAAACATTTCGAACAATCTGAATTTTCCAGTCTTGTGAAATATTTTGAAGACATGTTGCACAAGAATCAGTACCTGTCAAACCCATACAGCCCCTCAGAACACATCCGCATTTGCTTAATCAAATTACCTGAGCATTTACGACATATTATTTTGGCAGGACGTTGCAAAGACGACATTGAAGCTTTTCAGGGACTCTTACAAGAATTAGAAATTGACACTGACAATCGCAGAACGTGAAAACAGGAACACAATAATTACAGGTCACATCCGTCGCAACTCCGCGATGAAAGAAATAATAACTGGACACGGCAAGGCTATTCTCACAACACAAATCGTGACCAAAACAGACACCACCCGTATGACAACCGTTGGCCGAGTAGTAATAATTACAGGGAAAGATCACCTCTCTGTGGTAGTGACGATCACAGAGACAATCAGAGAAACAGACAATATGGGAACCAAAACAATTCTTATCAAGGGAGACAGAATAGACGCAACGCTCCAGCGCGCAGTTACGATTCAGGGAGAAATTCTCCACCACGTGATCGACAAGAAAGAAACTATGGAATCTACTGACATGACGACAGACGATATAATCGTAACGACAGACCTGAATTGCATCAGAACTGGCGGGATTCAAGTAGGGCAGGGCCCTCTCGACAAGGTGAACTTGTAGAAGTTAGGTCTCCTAATCCTTACGATGCGCGCTAACAAAGAGACAGACAATGACTCCCACCGCAGGCAGCCACGTGCGCTGGCTCGCTCAGAGAAAAATAACATAGACGCTAACCTTGCGAAAAATTTTAGCATTCCTTACCGACGTGTACTACATGATAATTGCGTTGAAGTTGAAACTCTGCGTACTAGGAAGAGTAAAGGTTTAAACCATATTTCACATGTAAAACCGTTTATTGAAAGATACTCTGCTTTTTAACTTAGTCTTTGCTATAAAACTTTTCACTTTACATTACTAGTATGCTTTGTCAGACTTAGAATCTGTTAATTTATGTGTTAGAGAAATATGGTACGGATGTGTAAAATTGTATAAGCAAATACCATATTAGCTAGGGCTCCTTGTGCTTGCCAGACACATGGTACACAAAGTAAGCGTGTACCCCCCTGAGGATTAATGTAATTATACCCTCAGGTGTTACAGATTACAGCAATGGAATGAAATGTATCATGGAAAACCTTCGTATCATTGTAATTCAAAAATCTTTAAAAATAAATGTTTTAAGTACAAAATTAATCACTCAAATACGTATACTGACGCCCTAAATTGTGCGTCTTGTTGTAACATAATATCTGTCATTACTTGAGGCTAAAAAACGTGCCAAGTGTCGTAATTATTGTCGTCCGTAAGGAAAGTTCTTTGAAAGTTAATGTACTTACCTCGTAATACACAAAAGCGAAATGCCATGTGTATAGATATCGTAGTTATTAAGTACGGTACCGTGATCAAGAAAGAATTACACTGTAACGTATTGTTGTGTTATGAAAAATGCTGTCTCATTGTAGCTATACCACAAAAGTTACTACTAAAACATGTTTTACTTTCCCGAAGAATTCAGAAAAACTGTGCAGGTATAAACCAGATACAGCACAAAAGCATCAATGTAAATTGTGTCACACATTAGTAGCGTCGTGATATAATCGTGTGGCTGTCAAAGAAACCAAATGCTAAGTCATCTTTAATCCCACAGAAAGTACTTCAAATAAAAAATGTATTTTCCAGTAAACCAAAATGTTGCATTAAAATCTCATTAGCAGTACCAGTATATGTACTAAGTATGTAAGCCTTATAATCGTTACGTAATCGTGCAACTAACAAGCAAGAATGTACACCCACAATAACACTGTGTCGTCTGTTCACAATAACAATGCATTCGTAATTTCTGTTTAAATACGTTCTCTTGGTTCTTGACTGGATATTTAACCTCAAACATGAGAGTTATGTTGTACAATTTTTCTAGTACTATGTTATTTACTTTGCAAAGATGTTTAGACATTATTTATTCTGTTTTGTTTTAACACTTGAAGTTGATGTTTCGAAAGTTATTCTGATCTTTTATGTATGTACTTATGTCATAATTTCAGTAACACTGATGTATCTGTTTATTTCTATTCTTTTGTGAAGCTTGTATTCCTACAAATGTTATCTGAATTTTTATGTTCTTTAAAGAAGTACGTTGTACCTTTGTTATTGTATTCTTATGTTATAAAATTGTAATTGACACCAGTTCATCAAATTAAGTAACTTGTATGTTACATTTCACTGCACACGTTTCTGTTTTTCATAGTATATGGACAATATGTGAGAAGTAGGGTCTGATAGTGTTTGGACGTGTGTTAATAATTCAACAAGGGACTGGATAACAGCATTGCTGGTTCTAAGGACATTTCAAACAAATTTTTTGTGAGTGGACAAGTGGTGGTTTATGGACTTGCTATATTCTCCGCAAGACTCTTCGATGGTGATTGTGCACCTGCACAGTCGCAACATATGGCTGCTGGCCGTCTCTACAAGGACTACAGTGGGTCTGCACCTTTGATGACCCACCAATACCATTATTTCTACAAAGACTGCACTGGGTCTGCACCTCTGGTGGCCCACCAATACCATAATCTCTACCAGGACTAAAGTGGGTCTGCTCTGTGATGACCTACCTACCAATATTCTTCAAAACTTCGACTGACTCTGCTGTGGGTTTGCTCTCAAAAATGGCTCTGAGCACTATGGGACTCAATATCTTAGGTCATAAGTCCCCTAGAACTTAGAACTACTTAAACCTAACTAACCTAAGGACATCACACACACCCATGCCCGAGGCAGGATTCGAACCTGCGACCGTAGCAGCCTCGCGGTTCCGGACTGCAGCGCCAGAACCGCACGGCCACCGCGGCCGGCGGGTTTGCTCTGTCGTGGCCCATTACCTGTATGCATGTCAAGAGTCAGCACTGTCTTTCTGTTGGAAGGACAACACTACTTCAAGACTGCATGCAAATCCACTACATCCGTGTGCATTCTCTTTTACTGCTCAGACCTTGAGAAGAAAGAAATACTGCAATTTTACTGTGATGAATGATCAGGACTGTCTTAATGGACTGTGAGAAAAATTTTAGATTTGACCAACATTGTATCAATAAGTGTGTGCATTTGATATCTTTGATACTGTAATTATGAAAAATTTTATCAAATCTCTATTGCCCAGTGCCCAAAACAATTTTTAAAATTTTTTGTGGGGAGCATGGGGGCAATGTAAGTAGGCTGTTTAGGTTTTCTTATTGGTAACGCCACGTAGCGCTCTGTATGAAAATCACTGGCTGTGCTGTGTGCAGTCTGTGGTTAGTTTGCATTGTTGTCTGCCATTGCAGTGTTGGGCAGATGGATGTTAACAGCACGTAGCGTAGCGCAGTTGGAGGTGAGCCGCCAGCAGTGGTGGATGTGGGGAAGTGAGATGGCAGATTTTTGAGAGCGGATGATCTGGAAGTGTGTCCATCAGAGACAGTAAATTTGTAAGACTGGATGCCATGAACTGCTATACATATTATGACTTTTGAACACTTTTAAGGTAAATACATTGTTTGTTCTCTATCAAAATCTTTCATTTGCTAACTATGCCTATCAGTAGTTAGTGCCTTCATTAGTTAGAATCTTTTATTTAGCTGGCAGTAATGGCGCTCGCTGTATTGCAGTAGTTCGAGTAACGAAGGTTTTTGTGAGGTAAGTGATTTGTGAAAGGTATAGGTTAATGTTAGTCAGGGCCATTCTTTTGTGGGGATTACTGAAAGTCAGATTGCGTTGCGCTAAAAATATTGTGTGTCACTTTAGTGAATGTCTGAGTACGTTCAGTTTTGCTCAGCTGTTTGAAAATCAAATAATGTAAGAGGTTTATCAGCACAGTCATTCAATAATTTTTCTAAGGGGACGTTGCACATTTATCCGTAGCGAACCAGTTAATGTATTTATCAAGTCAAGTTCTCTACAGTGTAATGTCTGAGTGAAATAATAAGTTTGTGATTCAAAGTGCACTTCATGAGTGTCATCAATTATTTAAGGAAATAGTTCATTATTATCCCAAATCCATCACTGTGTGTGCAGCAATACCAGTAAAAAGGCTATATTACTTGAGTGAGTATCGGCGTATTAATGCAACAAGAGGATATAATCGGAGTTAACGCCGAAAATTTCCAACAAACGCCGGATTATACAACTGACAGAAGACGCCAGGTACTGTGCCACATTAATTACAGTTCAAATCGATGTGGTGGCTTTTCAGTACATTATCAACGTAAAAACTCATTCACTTTCATTAGAACAAAATGATTCTAAAGTAATGTTTTCAACATGTCTAGTAACCATCAGTTCTATAGTGTTCACTGATTATTCAATTAAAGAATTTATTGCCACCACAGTACTCATTGTACCTTCAGTACAATGCAAATTCAGTAACATTAAAATCATTACTGACAGTTGGTGTAGATCAATCTAACTTACAGCAAGTTCAAGTGTTTATCATATGTGTGTGTATATTGTGTTACGTAAATGTTGTTCGCCTGCTAGGCGTGATTAACGTACACCAGTTAGTGCATTCTGTTCAGTCACTTCAAAGAGGTTATTTTTGTTAATGAAAATCAGAATTCATTTAACATTCGATTTCTTGTACGCCATCGCCAATATTTATTCAGAAATTCCGTGTAGTAGTCTGAACTACATAGCAAAGCTATTCAGGCTTATTACACGCGATAGCCACTTTCCAGACGTCCGATACCGCATGGTCAAAAAATATTACAGTACATTCAGATAGTGGCATCGCATGGTGTGGTCGTGTTTTTCATGGAGGGGGCTTACATGCCTTGTCGTTTTCCGTGGCACTATCACAGCACAGGCCTACATTGATGTTATAAGCACCTTCTTGCTTCCCGCTATTGAAGAGGAATTCGGTGATTGCGTTTGCATCTTTCAGCATGATCCAGAACCTGTTCATAATGCACATCCTGTGGTGGAGTAGTTACACGACAATAACATCCATGTAATGGACTGGCCTGAATCCTATAGAACACCTTTGGGATGTTTTGGATCGCCGACTTCGTGCCAGGCTTCAGCGACTGACATCAATACTTCTCCTCAGTGCAGCACTCCGTGAATAATGGGCTGCCGTTCCCCAAGAAACCTTCCAGCACCTGGTTGAACTTATGCCTGCGAGAGTGGAATCTGTCATCAAGGCTAAGGGTGGGCCAACACCATACTGAATTCCAGCTTTACCGATGGAGGGCGCCACGAACTTGTGAGTCATTTTCAGCCAAGTTGGGTTGGGTTGTTTGTGGGAAGAGACCAAACTGCGAGGTCATCGGTCTCGTCGGATCAGGGAACGACGGGGAAGGAAGTCGGCCGTGCCCTTTCAGAGGAACCATCCCGGCATTTGCCTGGAGTGATTTAGGGAAATCACGGAAAACCTAAATCAGGATGGCCAGACGCGGGATTGAACCATCGTCCTCCCGAATGCGAGTCCAGTGTGCTAACCACTGCGCCACCTCGCTCGATCTTTCAGCCAAGTGTCCGGATACTACTGATCACATAGTGTAGGTAAAACACTTTGACATACTATCTTACTTTTGAGATATAAAGGATGTTAATATCACATCAGGGATCCCGAGAATTTATTTTTTGAATATGGTACATTCTTTTCGGGCACCCAGTACACAGGTATACCAGTAGTCGTAGAGGAATTGCTAGTGCAGTCGTGACCGAAACGTCCGGAGCACTCATTGACACATCACCCTGCCCAGAAAACAGTTAAGTAAGTTGACAATGGCTGTGCGAGTCTACACAGCTATTTGTAGCCAACAGTAAAAGTCATCGTGTCTCCGTTGTGTCTATAAGTAAGTCTGCTCCCAATCAACAACCAAGAAAACGGGACGGAGAAGCAAACCAACAGCTTTTCTGAAATGAAGAGAGCGTTCACCGGCGCAGTAATTGCATTGCTCGTGTGACAAGTGTTCGCATAAACAGTGCACTCAGGGGCTGTCCGGTCGTCTGCAGAACTGGCCACGAGTGCTTGGACCGCACGGCGACATTCCACAGTGAAAGGGCAGGGGTTCGTTGCCTGCCCACGTCGCGATTAACCCGTTCACCGGCCGTTGCGAAAAAAGCCGCTCTCGGCCGAGCGGAGAGTGACTCCGCAGCTATTGACATGGATTAATAGGCAATAAATTCTTAGGAATGGCGGCGCTGCCACACTGTCCGCTTATTAATTACCTCCGTCGGCGGCGCAGAGAAAGAAGGTCGCGTGATGTCACGGTTAAACATAAAGACGTCGTAGACGGCATTAATAACAGGCTGTCTTATTTTTTTCTTTCAGGCGAGCAAGGACACGCCTGGGCGGCGCCTAACATGTGACCTGCGGGACAGCTGAGCATGTCAGAGTGTCTTATCTCGGAACGCAAAATAATTATCCCGAAACAGTGCCGCCTACCTTACTTAGTGTATAAGGTGTGGCTCGCAACACTGACAAATTGTTTTGTAAGTTTGAGATTTAGAAACATTTCTTGAGCGTTAATCGCATTCCGTGTGCTATCACGAACCTTGAAAGAAACTAGTTTGACGTGACTTCGCTGACAACGTCGTTCCCCTCAGTAATTAAGTTAAAATTTGTAACTATTTTGTTACTGATAGGTGTAGCCACGGACAGCCGCATTTTTCCAAAAGGGTGGGGGGAGGTAATATTACAAAATTCCCAGTTTTAATGTAACTGAGTAGGTGTATTTGGAAACATGTCGTGCACCAATAAACAAGTTTCACAAGAAATACCTGACAGTTATTATTTCAGAAGACTGATAATTAACCAGTTAGTGTTTTAAGGTGTTTCCTCTGATATCTAAAAAGTTAAATTAATTCAACAGTGTATCCAAATGTTTTATATTACTAACACGCATGGACAGGAAAATTTCGGTAAAATGATAACCCGAAATTAGCGGTTTTTAGCGAAATGTAGGGAAATGGATGATTTTTACGACACATTGCGAAATTTGTAATTTCTTCGAATAAAGATGTTATAAACCTGAGGGTAACAGTTTACTATTATACGTAGCTGATAGTTATCAAATTTTAAAACTGCATTTTGGCTTCTGATCTCCTGAAGGTTCAAGAATAATCTTATAATGACAGTTGAAATAATCGTATGACATTGTTGGCCGCCATGTCCCAGTCGGGTTCTGCCGCCAAGAGCAAATATTATTTTATTCGGCGCCACATTGGGCGATTTGCGGCCGATGGTGAGGATGGAACGATGATGAGGACAACACAACACCCAATCCACGAACGGAAAAAATCTCCCACCCGGCCGGGAATCGAGTCCAGACCCAGTGCATGGGAGACAAGAACGTTACCACCCAACCAACCAGGCGAATGTAACGACAGCTCATTTCCCCTGTAATGAACTTTGATGTGGCAACCAAAACAGCACTGAAACTGACAAAAAACGCGCTGAATTTCGCAAAGCAACATCGAATACGCCGGCACGGTAGCTCAGCGTGTTCGGTCAGAGGGTTAACCGCCCTCTGTAATAAAAAAACTGAGTTAATCGATCAACAACGAACTTAAACGGATGTCTTACGACGTCCGCCTCAAGCAGATGCAACGAACAAAAGCGAACAAAATGAGATTTAAAACAAATAAAAAAATAAAAATAAAAATAAAAATAACGCCTAATTTGGCCACAAACATGGAAATTGTCAAAACAACAGTATAGAACCACATTTGCTAAAAGGCCAAACCGAATTTGGTAAGAACACCGAATTTGGTAAAAACACTGAATTTGGTAAACAAGAACGACTTTGGTAAGAAAACACCGAATTAACTGAAGACAATGGATTTGTTAAAAAATATCGAATTTCTCAATGAAACCACCGAATTTATCAAAATGTTACATCAAAAAATGGTTCAAAATGGCTCTGAGCACTATGGGACTTGACAGCTGAGATCATCAGTCCCCTAGAACATAGAACTACTTAAACCTAACTAATCTAAGGACATCACACACAGCCATGCCCGAGGCAGGATTCGAACCTGCGCCGTAGCGGTCGCGCGGTTCCAGACTGAAGCGCCTAGAACCGCTAGGCCACACCACCCGGCAAAAGTTACATCAAATTTGGTAAAAAAAGTAACATCGAATTTTGCAAAAACGTAACACCAAATATGGCAAAAAGCAACGAATGTGGGAAAACAGCAAATGTGACAAAAACATCGAATTTTGCGAAAAGCACCTAATTTAGCAAAAAAACATTGAATTTGGCGAAAAATAATACCAGATTTAGTAAAAAAGTCACCGAATTTTGCAAAAATAACTAATTTGAAAAACAACAGATTTTGCAAAACAACAGCAAATTTGCTAAAAACACCACTCAATTGGGTAAAAATGAGAGTGAATTTTAACGAGTTGGCAAAAAAACAACAAATTTCGCAAAGAAACGAATATGGCAAAAACAGCATCTAATTTGGGGAAAATAACAATGAATCTGCCAAAAAGATAACACTGAATCAGGCAAAAAAATGCCGAATCGGGCAAAATATAAAATCAAACTGGCTATAAAATAAAACGATTATCCCTATTGCTACTAATATGAATATTAATGCTACTGTTTGCTCGAACGGTCTGAAATTACGTCCTCGCACTATTACATTCACAGTTTTCAACGAGTTATTAAAGAAAGCTACAAATTTTAAAAGACACTATTCTAAAATTCCCATAACAGAAAGCAGAAACCGAAAATTAAAAATAGGTTACAGAAAAAGCACCAGAGCGACTGAATACCAATGGTCAAGAAAAATTGCAAATTAATACTCCTCAAAGTGGAAAAACAGGAAATAAACTTTATAAAAGGATTAGGCAACTCTGATGAGATCAATAAGATTTTATTTTATTTTATTTTATTTTTTTTTTTTTTGCATACAAAACTTAACATCAGATTACATTAATGGATTTATTCAGTTAGTTTCATGCGTTCTATTTTTTATTATTTTACTAACGTAGCTAAAGTTGAACAACATGTGTTTTGAAACCTATATTTTCGAGTCATTCAGGTAAAATGTAGCCTAGGTAAGTATATGACCATATGAACGTGGGAAATCTCCCTAAATCCCCCTCATATTGCACTGTAGAACTGACCTTAAACAGGTGAACCAGTGTCATCCCTGTCTGGAGTTCGCCTCATTATTGTGCAGAATTCATCTGATTGCTTGTGGAGCCGGGTGCACCCAATTGAATTCGAGAAAGTCGCAATTCATGGAGAGAAGAGAACGGTCCTGTAATCTGCAGTTTAATAGACTATCGATCATTGATAGAAGATGGGCTGCTAGGGGGTGACTGAGCTGTGCCTGACCATGTCATACGGAGCAAATCCAAATACCCTCCCCGCTTCTAATTTCTGCCGCTGTTTGGCGTTGACGTCTGGTGAGAACAATCGAAATAAGGAATGGCATCCACTGCCGACTAGATACACTACTCATATTTTACTCTTAAGAAAATTGTTTGCATATGCCCACTCAGTTGAACTAGTATTGCCGTAATTTATTATACATCTCACATAATAATCATAGTGCAGAAATATCATGATGTATTAACGTTCCTTTCAGTTTCATTCTACAGCTAGGTTCCAGAACTGTAAAATAGGCCTAATAATATACTGAGTGTACGAGGTCTGCCTAAAAAGTATCCGACCTTAGATTTTCCCGCGCTAAATAGAGACGATAGTGCGGCACCACTGTACACAGGAAAGGAAGAGACTTTTATGCGCATGCGTAAATTTTGTCGCCGCCTTCCAGCGCGTCAGTCGCTGGCGGTCGGTCGCTGAGTGAGGTGCTACACAACGTGTTTGTCGGATTACCGACTCTCTCAAGATGACTGACGTGTTGAGCAAAGATACTGCATCAAATGTTGTCAAAAGCTTGGTGATTCTCAAAGCGAAACTATTAGTAAAATTCAGCTGGTGTTTGGAGAATGCAATGGGTATAACACAAATTAAGGAGTGGCTGAACCGATTCAAAAATGGCCTAACATCAGCGGAGAGTGACCAGCGTTCCGTCAGGCCCAAAACTGCCCGGAGTGCCGGCATTGTTGAGAGCGTGCAAAATTTGGTGAAGGTAGATCGTCGTTTGACGGTGCGGGAGATTGCCTAAGGGGGTGGTGTGAGTAAAGAATCTGCACATGAAATTTTGCATGATGATTTAACATTCACCGACTGGCTGCGAAATTCGTGCCCAAGTTGTTGTCGCCGGCACAAAAAGACCTCCGTTTTGACGTTGCAAAAGACCTTCTGGACACCACCAACACAGATCTTGGGTCTCTGAACACCGTGATAACTGGTTGGTGTACGGTTATGACCCAGAAACAAAAAGACAGTCGTCGCAATGGAAGCATCCCGAGTCTCCAAGGCCGAAGAAAGTGCGGCATGTGCGAAGCAAACTCAACGTGATGCTTCTTTGATGTCTGTGGAACTGTGCATCACGAATACGCACTGGAAGGACGAACAGTGACAAAGGAGTACTATCAAGATGTTCTCCGGCGACTCCGTCACGCAGTTCGGCGCAAATGACCAGACATGTGGACGGCGAGAAAGTGGCAACTGCATCACGACAACGTCCACACATATTCATCCCACTGGATCCAAAGTTCTTGGTCAAACATGGAATTACAGCCGTTCGCCAACCTCCCTACTCTCCAGACATGTCTTCTTGCGACTTCTGTTTGTTTCCAAAATTGAAATACCAGTGAAAGGATCCTGTTTTGAGAGTAGAGAAGAGATAATGCAGAACACGGCGATGGAGCTGAGCACCATTCCAAAAGAAGACATCCAGAGGCGTTTCCAGTAGTGGAAGGATCGGTGGGCTAATTGTGTGCAAGTACAAGGGTCCTAATTTGAAGGGGATTAGGGTCCCGACCCCGTCAGGTATCCGAATATTTTTTCTGACAAAATGACGAATACTTTTTAGACAGACCTCGTATAGTATTATGTTTTTAAATTTATTAAAATGTGAAGTGCAAACGTAAACTATTTTTTCCTGCGAACTGCTAAATGTTAATAAGTGTAGGTTTTAATCATGGGAGTACAGAGTTAATATTTTTTTGGCATTCAGGTCTTAACGAAACTTATCTCAACATATTTCGAAAAAGAAATGCCAGATGACAAGATGAAATGTAGGGATTATATCGTCGAGTATCGAAAATCTGAATGTACAACAGCGTCTTCGGACCATATCTAACATGTGAAAGAGTCTTCTCTGTTGAGGCTATGAGACCTTCCACAATAACTGAACATCTAAAATAGGCATATTCTGACAAAGTGAACAAGGATATAAGTTTTTTTGAATCCCTCCGAAATAAATTTAAGAAGGGACCCACTCTCTCAAACATGTTCCGCAGTGTTTCACAACAAAACATAGGTTTGCTTGCAGCATACATCTCATCTTAACAGCCACGTCTGGACAACTACATACAATAGGTGAGAGACTCATCCTACCAGCTTTTAGTGAGGTTGTAGGAATTGTTTTACACACATGAGATGACAGTTGTGAACAAAGGCGAACAGATGAAATGGCTAGTAAGTGGGAGACACTGTACTAAGAACGGGAGATTTTGCATTAGATCTTGAAGAGTCAGCTTTACCATTGAATGAATCTTTACTTTTAGGTTACTGGAGCCTTATAAAGAATGAAAGCTTGGTTCAGGAGATATTTTTACAAGGCTACTAGACAAAGAAACTGAACCAGAATCAATATAGAGCTTTGTTTAACAGTTGTTCAGAGAAAAGGATATTCCACTTAGGGACGTATTTTCTTGCGCAATAGTTGGAGCACAGTCATTGATGCGTTTACAATATTCACAGTGTCATTCATCGCCATTCATCATGAAAACTAAGCGATTAATTACACAACTCCCTTCAAACTGTCATCACTGCAGTGGGTAAGATTAGATCCCAAACTCTCAATGCTCGACTTTTTCGAATGCTTTGTGACGAAAATGATGAAAATTTTGAACATTTGCTGTTTCATGCAGAAATGTGATGGCTGTCGAAAGACAGCTCTGTTTTTTGACCCCTTCGGTATTTATGCCGAGTGTTTTGAAAGAAAGAATTCTTTGCTCAGAAGAGAACTAAAAGCGATCAGACGTGATATTGTCTATCTGTCAGATATGTCTGAAAAATTCAAGGAAATTGACGTCCAGTTGCAAGGTAACGAAATCAGTTTTATCAAAGCCAAATTTGTAATCTCAACCTTTGTTTCAAAGTTTGTTTTGTTCAAAACAAAGCCTTCCACAGTTGTTCCGATGTCCAAGTCTCGCGGGATTAGATTACAAGAACAGAATTCGTGCTGGTGATCTGCAGGTTTACTGTGATGACTTGAGTGGGCTGCGTGAAGATATGATTGAACGATTTAAGGTTCTGTTTTTGCTAGAAATTTCAGACAGGGTGACAAATTCATTTTCAGATATTGGGAAAGTGGGAGCTCTAGAGGACTAACTACTGGAGCTACTAAATGATTTAGAATTGAAAACAAAACTTGAAAAGTCTATAAGGATTTGGCTGCAGAGAGGTTCCTGATCGATATTGTGCAATATGGAGAGAGACTAAGAAACTTCTTATTTCATTCCAAACACCATATTTGGTAGAATGTGGTTTTAGTGTGAGAGTGCGACTTCCGTAAAAGCAAAGAATTATCCTCAGATAACTTAACTCGAAAATCTGACGCTCTTGTTAACTGGGATTAAACCAGATATTGGCAAAGTGAAATCTCTGCACGAAGTCCATCATCACATCAAGGTTTTTCTGAATGTCATCTAAAAACATGAAGTCTGTTTCGGCGCATTTCAATCTAAGGTCACTGATCAGTTATAAAGTTATGTGCAAGATAAATTTAAAATAAATGTCAGTATTTCTTTTAAAACAAGGCGAATGACTTTTTCATATTTATATTTCAAAGTAACTATAGGATAATCTAGGGGGGCACTCAAGACGAGTGCATTTGGCTAAGTTGGCAGTCGTTTGAAATAGTGTCAGTGATAACCACTTATGTAGATGAACAATTCCTCTTCATGAGTGCTGCTGTATTATGAGTCAACTTCTTCACTTTTCCAAATAACTTCCATACATTATTCCCAATATTTCATAAAATACCGGATGAGCTGAATCTTTTGCAACTGTCTGCTCCTGTCACTTCAAAATCGTGTGAGCCTGGATGATGTACATATTCCCCTTAAGCATTCCTCTTCTGAAAATAGAGGTCTGCAAAATCTTTTCACATGCATTTTTAATCTCCAAGTTACGTTTCCTCTTGACTTTAATTTGCTTTGAGGACAATATTTCAGGCGTTTCTAGTTTCTTGATTTGAAATTTCCTCATAGTGCAAGCTCAACTTCAGTACGCTGCGGTATCCAAAACAGCGAAGTTTTGGAAACTTTACTTATTCTTTTCTGTCTTCTGAAATTTTGATACTTCCACATTTGTTCACGTATGTCCTATCCACTGAAAGTAATGGTTATTTTTGCTCTTGTCGATTCCAAGTAATGGTTCTCTTACGTCTTCCTTACTATTAGCCAGAAGGCCATGTTACCTCGAAATATTCATGCATATCTAAGAATTTTTTTGTCGACTTTAGTATACTTGAAGAAAACCTTTTTAAAACTATGAAAACTCTTCTGATGGTTTCACACTGTCGTTCTTCGTTTTTCTCTTCCAACTATACTCGCATTTTGAACTTTTGTTTTACTTCACTCCTTAGTTTCTCATAATACAATATAGGCCATAGGTTTGATAAACTTAACATCTGTTCTGCATCTTTCCTGCTATGCTGGAAATTCAAACTTCTTTTCTATTTTATACTGTCAAATGAATTCTGTCAATTCACGAAAGAGTCGAAGATATCAGCATTTCTCGTAGTCCTTCAATGAATATTTAAAAGGCAAATTTTGCTGTGCAGTGGATTTATACAAATAAGACTAATACTTTCTCCGCGAGCTTCTATGTATTTTCTTAGTGAATAGTTTATAACAGTGCCGCATCTACTATCTGCTACACAGTACACATCCGTGACAGTTAATTATATACTTCAGAGTAAATAAATATTACCATATCGTATTTATCATTTTTATTTCGGAACAAAAGTCTGTAGTTCACATTGAGGAATGTCTCATGGAAAACTGAAGTTTTAATTATAGTACAAATTTTAGTATATATTTTAGTTGCTAGAATCTTACTACAAATAGTGTATTTATTTGCTCTTGAAGCATTAATGCTACAGATGATATGTTGCAGGTTGAAGAATATTGGTAGGTAGGTCATCACAGAGTAGACCCACTGTAGTCCTGGTAGAGATTGTGGTATTGGTGGGCCACCAGAGGTGCAGACCCACTGCAGTCCTTGTAGAAATAATGGTATTGGTGGATCACCAGAGGTGTAGACCCACTGTAGTCCTTGTAGAGATGGCCAGCAGCCATCTGTTGTGATTGTGCAGGTACACAATCACCAATGAAGAGTCTTGCAGATAATATAGCAAGTCCATAACCACCACTTGTGCACTCACAAAGTGTTTGGAATTGTCCTTAGAACCACCAATGCTGTTATCCAGTCCCTTGCTGAATTATTAACACACGTGCAAACACTAACAGTCCCTACTTCTCACATATTGTCCATATACTATGACCAACAGAAATGTGTGCAGCGAAATGGAACTTACAAGTTACTTAATTTGATGAACTGGTGTCAAGTACAATTTTATAACATAAGAACACAATAACAAAGGTACAAAACACATCATTAAAAACATAATAATACAGATAACATTTGTAGTAATAGGGGCTTTACAAAAGAATAGAAATAAACATATACATCAGTGTTACAGGAATTATGACATAAGTAAATACATAAAAGATCAGAATAACTTTTGAAACATCACCTTCACATATGAGCAACAAAACAGAATAAATAATGTCTCAACATCTGTAAAAAGTAAATAACATAGTATTAGGAAAATTCTACAACATAGCTCTCATCAGCTAAACACATAAAGACAGGAAAAACACAAATACACAAGGGTACACAAACATATAGAGGGATGACACAAAAGGAAAGGACAGGGTTTGTTTTACAGCAGTATTTTGCATGGAGATCTCCCTTTGTTCATCATTATTCCCAAAAGTACTATCTAAGCCGGCTTTCTGTATTCTATTCACATCCTCTTTCAAAATAGTTTTTCTCCACTGTACACCACTTTTTTTTTGGCCAAACCATTTTCTTATATCTTCTCAATGCATTTCTTCCAATTCATCATAGTTTGTTTCTTATATAGTCTACACCCTCTTAAGCTAACTTAAATCTACTGAGCTCAGATGCTAAACTAAGGGATGAGGCAATGCAGCAGCATAAAACAATTAACACAAACAGCAATGACAAAAAAAAATACAAAAGGCAAAGCAAGCAGCATAAATTACAACTAATATAAGGCAATGAGCAGCAATCAAGAAAAATAAATCAGTAGTAAAACTGGTTTAACAGCTTAATACAAAGTCAAATTCAGTAACATTATGCCTGGCAAACAGCAGCAGAACATGAAATACCTAAACATGACATAGCTCAAGCAGAAAAAATATTACACTAAAGACAACAATGCAGATAAGGGAAATGTCTGTTCACATCTTAATGTCTATGTAATTAAAGTGGTGCACCACAAAAACCTATTCTATGAAATAAATTACCAAGTATTGTAAAGAAAATTATGTATGCAGTTCCTGTGAAGGGAAATGTCTTTTTGTGCTCCCTCATTTTTTGGAAATATATCACAAAACTATTATTTACTGGATCTGTAGACAGAAAATATTTATATTAGTACATCTATAAAATTTTATTTTAACCAATGCTGCAATGCAGCTAGAAACTAGATATTAAACAAAATGAGTAAACAAATACATAAAGCAAGCCATATGGCATTTCTCTCAATTAGCAAGACAATAGCCGTGAAATGTTTCTCATTGTTTCATTAGGCATTTTAGTAAATATCATAAATTAAGAGCTCCACAGTGTAATCATATGTTTTCAAGTTCGACCGTGTCGTTTTTGCGATGCTCTCTACAAAGGAACGTCAATAGCGAGGATAATGGCCTCCCTTTTCTTCTTTTTTCTCCACCTGCGCCTCTGGCACACACTAATGACTTTTTCTCCAGGCGTCTGACACAGCTGGGTGCCCGCGACGCATTATGTGCAGGTGGTCACTTAACTTTCTTACCGAAATATTTACGACACCAGTTTCTGCTACAGTGACAGCCTCATATAAAAAATTTCACAGGTCAAGAATTTGCGTTACAAATGTGTAGAAAAAAAATCCTGTAAATATAACAGCGTCCAAAAAATTTTCGTCAGCATTGTGATACATTCACGCATATACACACATTTCATAACGCTTAAAGTACGATTCTTGGTTTCCAACAACCTTTTTCACAAACCAGAGTCCCTTAACCACTACTCATTATTCCTTACCTTATTCGTCGACACTTCTTCAATATTTCATCATAAGAGACGTAGCATAATCAAATAACTCATATAGCATCAGCTTATTGATCATAAACATACCTCAGCAGCATAATACTCATCGTCGTCATAATAATATCATAACACCTCAGTCAAATCTCAAAAACGTCGTAGCTTTCTGCAATAATTTCAAAACCTAAAGAAAATTCTCTGCTCATTTCAATAGTGTCATCTACCTCAAACGTACTTTAAAATCATACTCCCTTACCAAATACATCATTCAAAGCTCTCATAGCATCACAATGGTTCCGAAAATTATGAAGGGTTCACACAGTACACACAAAATAAAATTTCATAAGTGTGAAGTTATCCAGCTGTGTAATTGCGTAAACATCTGTCACTGATGTAGTAAAAAAAGTTTATCTCTCAGTTACATGATCAGATAGCTGTGTAATTTGTGTGTTAGAGAAATATGGTACCAATGTGTAAAATTGTATAAGCAAATACCATATTAGCTAGGGCTCCTTGTGCTTGCCAAACACATGGTACACAAAGTAAGCGTGTACCCCCCTGAGGATTAATGTAATTATACCCTCAGGTGTTACAGATTAAGCAATGGAATGAAATGTATCATGGAAAACTTTTGTATCATTGTACTCCAAATATCTTTAAAAATAAATATTTTAAGTACAAAATTAATCACTGAAATACGTGTCCTGTAGTGCTAAATGTGCGTCTTGTTGCAACATAATCTCTGTGGAAGTGTCGTAGTTATCGTCCTCCGAAAGCTAAGTTCTGCAGAAGTCAATGTACTTACCTCATGATACACAAAAGTGAAATGCTTTGCGTATAGATATCTTAGTTATTACGCTTATTGCCGTGATGAGGAAAGTACTGTGCTGTAAAGTATTGTTGTGCTACGGAAAAGGCAGTCTCATTGTAGCTATACCACAAAAGTTACTACTAAAACCTAAGTTTTACTTTCCAGAATAATACAGAAAAACTGTGCAGATATAAAACAGATACAACGCAAAAGCAACATTGTAAATTGTCACTCATTAGTAGCGTCGTGATAAAATCGTGTAGCTGTCACACAAACTCCAGAATGTATTTTCAAGTAAACCAAAATGTTGCATTAAAGTCTCATTAGCAGTACCAGTATATGTTCTAAGTATGTAAGCCTGATAGTCGTTACGTAATCGTGCAACTAACAAGCAAGAATGTACAAATACAACACTGTGTAGTCTGTTCACTATAACAATGCATTCGTAATTTCTGTTTAAGAATGTTCCCTAGGTTCTAGGCTGGATGGTTGACTTCAAAACATTGTTGCATGTTAACAGTTTCTCAGTGTGACAAATTGTACTAGAAATGTAAAGTAAAAAGTTTTATAGCAAAGACTACGTTAAAAAGCAGATTATCTTTGAATAAACGGTTTTATATGTGAAGTGTGGTGAAATCCTTTACTCTTCATAGTACTCAGAGTTTGAACTTGAATGCAACTGTCATGCGGTGTACGTCGGTAAAGAATACTGGAATTTTTCTCAAGGTTAGCGTCTATGTTATTTTTCTCTGAGACAGCCGGCGCACGTGGCAGGCTGCGGTGCGAGTCATTGTCTGTCTCTTTGTTGGCGCGCGCCGTTATTGGGATTAGGAGACCGAACTTCTACAAATTCACGTTGTCGAAAGTGCCCTGCTCTGTTTGAATCCCGCCAGTTCTGATGAAATTCAGGTCTGTCGTTATGACTATCTCGTCTGTCGTCATGTCGGTAGATTTCATAATTTCTTTCTTGTCGGTCATGTGGTGGAGAACTTCTCCCTGAATCGTAACTGCGCGCTGAACTGTTGCGTCTGAAGTTATTCTGTCTCCCCTGATAATAATAGTTCTGGTTACCATATTGTCTGTTTCTATGATTGTCTCTGTCATATTCATTACTACGGAAATGCGAACTTTCTCTGTAGTTATTACTCTGCCAGTGGTTGTCATACGGGTGGTGTCTGTTTCGGTCACGATTTGTGTTGTGAGAATAGCCTTGTCACGTCCAGTTATTATTTCTTTCATCGCGGAATTGCGACGGATGTGACCTGTAGTGATTGTTTTCCTGTTTTCGCATCCCGCGACTGTCTGTGTCGATTTCTAGTTCTTGTAACAGTCCCTGGAAAGAGTCAATGTCGTCTTTGCAACGTCCTGCCAAAATAATATGTCGTAAATATTCAGGCAGTTTGATTAAGCAAATGCGGATGAGTTCTGAGGGGCTGTATGGGTTTGAAAGATACTGATTCTTATGCAACATGTCTTCAAAATATTTGACAAGACTGGAAAATTCAGATTGTTCAAAGTGTTTCATCATCATGATGCTATGTTTTACTCGGTCTTGTGTAGCTTGAGACCAATACGCTGAGAGGAAGGCATGATAAAATTCTCCTTCACTGTGACAATCGTTAATGACCGATCGCATTCTTACAGCTGGTTCATTCTCCAAGTAGCCACATATAAATTCTAACCTGTGCTCCAATGACCAGTTGGGAGGAAAACAATGAGAGAATTGATGGAGCCACGATTGTGGATGAATGTCGTTGGCAGAGTTCTTAAATGTTTTGAATTAACGTGTAGTAATGAACAGCTTATAGTCAAAATCATCATGTCGGCGAGTCGCATGTCGGTCATTATTACGTCGTTTCGGCGGTTCCATCTCAAAATTCAGTGTGCCTTGCCAATTTCTGTCATAATTTCCGAAGTGTCCTGTGTTATTATTTTGTGGCTGTTCCGTATTTCTAAGTCCCTCTTCCCGTATTGGGGCGCGAGTGTCCTCTGAAATACGTAATTCCTGTACTACTTGTGCCAACTGATCTTGCACTTCCCGGATTTCTCTTTTGTACTGTGTATTGATTTGATTCAGATTTTGTTTCAGTTTCCTAATTTGTTCGCACTCTTCTGTCTCATTAAAGACTACCGGTTTTGTGTCATTCATATTATCATCTACCTTTGTAGATAAGTTAGTGAACTGATCTGAAAGTTCGGCTACTTTATCCGATAGTGAAATTATTTCCTCTGTATGTTTTTCTGAACCAAGATTCAGAGTGTCGATTTGTGTTGAAATGGTATCTACTGTGTCCTTTAAGTTTTCCTGAGTTTTTACAAGTTGCATAACCGTATCGGTAGATGCAACTGAGTCAATTTTAGCTTGCAAGGTCTCATGATTTTCATGAACAATAATTTGCAGTTCTTTTATGGCTGCTTCGTGATTCTGTAATGCATTTTCACGCCGCGAAAAAATAGGCTGAAAATGCTCACAAATTTGTGTTTTTACGTCATTACAGCCTTTTTGACATTTCGATTCAATGTTATGTAACTCAGTAGTTAAATCTTCATGTGTTTGTTCAAGCGTGGTGTCTAACTTTTGAGGATTTTGTTCCATTGCGTCTAACTGTTGCTGTGTTTGTCTCTGGTGTTGTTCCATTATGTCTAATTTTTTAAGATTTTGTTCCATTGTGTCTAACTTTTTAAGATTTTGTTCCACTGTGTCTAACTTTCGAAGATTTTGTTCCATTGTGTCTAACTTTTGAAACTTTTGTTGTGTTTGTCCCATTTGTTGTATTAATTGTAATAACAATGCACTGGTGTCTGGAACATGTTCCTTAGTGCTTTTCGGCAGTGAATTTGCACCGGAAACATTCACATTTTGACAAGCAGAAAATGTGTCTTGACTTATTTGAGAAAACGGTGAGGATCCAAAACCTGAATCTACAGTATTTGCGAGATCGTGACGTGTCATTTCGGATTCCTGAGGCGAACTATTGCCGACCGATCGATCGATAATGCTTCCCTGTTCACTACTTGTTTCATTGTCTACTCCATTATTTGACGCCCGTCCATTTCCCTATGCACAGTTACCAAATTACTACTTTGAATGTCTGTTAATTCATTACACAGTGGTGCTGGCAAGCTACGCTCGTCGTCACTATTATTTCTCAGTTTACTTTGGAGCCTAGTGTTACGTTTTTCACACGCCATTATTGTCACAATATTTCACACGATAACACAGAAAAGCACAATTTGAAGAGAAAAAATAAGAGAACACATTAACATAACACTGAAAATAATATCTAGTTAATTGCAGCTGCGAAATACTTGGTGCAAATCTACATGCATGCCACAACTGTTTTACTGTACAACAATGAAAGACTGCAACTACAAAGGAGATTTTCTCTACAATTATGCGCTAGCAATAAACAAAAACTACACTAATTACACAAACTACAAGAAAAAATCAGAAGATTCCAGTGAGGTATCCTGGCAGGGTCGACATATGAAACGTCCCCTTTATAAAAGTTGTACAGGACTGTGCTTAAGCTGAAACACAATATTTTTAGCGCAACGCAATCTGACTTTCAAAAATCCCTACAAAAGAAAGGCCCTGACTAACATTAAACTATACCTTTCACAAATCACTTACCTCACAAAAATCTTCGCTACTCAAGCTACTGCAATACAGCGAGCGCCACTACTGCCAGCTAAATGAAAGATTCAAAGTACTGAAGGCACTAACTACTGATAGGCATAGTTAGCAAATGAAAGATTTTGATAGAGAACAACCAATGTATTTACCTCAATAGTCATAATATATATAGCAGTTCATGACAAATTTCAAAACTCCGCCATCTCTCTCCCCACATCCACCACTGCTGGCGGCTCACCTCCAACTGCGCAACGCTACGCGCTGTTCACAGCCAGCTGCCTAACACTACAATGGCGAGTATTACAACAATGCAAAGCAGCCACAGACTGCACACAGCACAGCCAGTGATATTCATACAGAGGTGGCGTTACCAATAAAAAAAAAAAAAAACCTAAACAGCCTACTTACAACTCAGATCAATTAGTTTTATAATTATGTCATCACGTTGTCTTTGGCATTTATCGTGACTTCTGTACTCACTGGTATTAGTTTTTCATTAGTGTTCTACATAGAACCAAACAAGACATAACACGATGAACATGTTAGCACCGTCAGTATCCTTATGTGGTATCGCTGGTAAACCCAAGAAATGGAATCGTGAAACATTTCAACTTCAAGTTGAATGTGCTTTATTTTAGTTATTTTCCAGATATTTCGGAGAAGAAGAAACTAGGAGTAATTCAAAGGTGCCGCTAACTAGGAATGTGATACAATAATTGGACAGGTGAAATACGAAAAGAAGAAGCAAATAAAAAAAAGATATCTACCAAAGCCGGGCTTGTAAGACATCTATTCCAGCATTGAGCAATAATAATCTTAGCACTGGAAGCACCAGTAGAGGGACAAATAGTAATGGAAGACAAATACACTATGTGGCCAAAAGTATCCGGACAGCTGGCGAAAACGACTTACAAGTTCGTGGCGCCCTCCACCGCTAATGCTGGAATTCAGTATGATGTTGGCCCATCCTTAGCCTTGATGACAGCTTCCACTTTCGCAGGCAGATGTTCAATCAGGTGCTGGAAGATTTCTTGGGGAATGACAGCCCATTCTTCACGAATTGCTGCACTGGGAAGAGGTATCAAGGAGTCAGGTCAGGACTCTGTGCTGGCCAATCCATTACACGGATGTTATTGTCATGTATCCAGTCCGCCACAGGCCGTGTATTATGAACAGGTGCTCGATCGTGTTGAAAGATCCATTACCGAATTTCTCTTCAACAGTGGAAAGTAAGAAGGTGCTTAAAGCAATGTATCCCTGTGCTGTGATAGTGCTACTCAAAACAACAAGAGGTGCAAGCCCCCTCCATGAAAAGCACGACCACGCCATAACATCAGAGCCTCCGAATTTCAGTGTTGGCACTACACACGCTGGCACATGAAGTTCGCCGGGCATTCGCCATATCCACACCCTGTCATCGGATCGCCACATTGTTACCGTGATTCGTCACTCCACACAACGTTTTACCGCTGTTCAATCGTCCAATGTTTACCCATACACGAAGCGAGGCATCGTTTGGCATTTACCGACATGATGTGTGGCTTATGAGCAGCCTCTCGACCTTGAAATCCAAGTTTTCTCATCTCCCACGTATTTGTCAGAGTACTTTTACTGGATTCTAAAATGGTTCAAATGGCTCTGAGCACTATGGGACTCAACTGCTGTGGTTATAAGTCCCCTAGAACTTAGAACTACTTAAACCTAACTAACCTAAGGACATCACACACATCCATGCCCGAGGCAGGATTCGAACCTGCGACCGTAGCAGTCGCACGGTTCCGGACTGCGCGCCTAGAACCGCGAGACCACCGCGGCCGGCTACTGGATTCTGATGCAGTATGGAATTCCTGTGTGATGGTCTGGATAGATGTCTGCCGATTACACATTATGACAATCTTCAACTGACGGCGGTCTCTGTCAGTCAACAGACGAGGTCGTCCTGTACGCTTTTGTGGTGTACGTGCCCCTTCACGTTCCCACTTCACTATCACATCGGAAACAGCGGACCTAGGGATGCTTAGGAGTGTGGATATCTCGCGTACAGACGTATGATACAAGTGACACCCAATCAACTGACCACTTTCGAAGTCCGAGAGTTCTGCGGAGCGTCCTATTCTGCTCTCTCATGTTGACTAATGACTACTGAGTTCGCTGATATTGAGTACCTGGCAGTAGGTGGCAGCACAATGCACCTAATATGAAAAACATATGTTTTTAGGGGGTATCCGAATACTTTTTATCACATAGTGTGTATACGAAACAGATTTTGGAGGAGGCTGAATTTGGTAGTTCCGTAGAGATGAAAGATTAGCCAAAGAATGGAAAAAGACAGAACTAAGCATTAAATAAGACGACACACTAATGATATAAAGAAGTCAATTTTTATATTAGTTCTTGAACAGTGCGTGATTTGTATGCAAATATTCTATTCGATGTATTCCCATAAAAAGATCTCCACAGCTGTGTGGGCAATTTGAAATGCTTAGTTTATCGCTTTGACAGACTGACGTCACTGTAAGCCTTAAATTAAATTAACAGTGAGGAATTGTCCGAAACTACTGAGTCTAAAACATTTTGATAAAAGTTTGTGAATGCAGTACTCTTGAGAAGCACAAAGTTATGCACAGAACTACAAACACCGGTAAGTTAATGCGACGTTTTGCGGACTTTGAGGAACATCGGAGGTGTACTGGCGACGTGTGGTTGACTGGAACTGCTTGATATTTGAATGGACATTGTTGAACGTACTTCTGCTCTAGAGTCAGGGCAATCTTCGTAATGAGCGCTTGTTAATGTTGGTATGCTTCCTAACGGAAACACTTTAAAATCTAATGGATGCGCAATTGTGTCAGCAACAATTTGACATAAGGTTTTCTTTCAAGATCTGACGGGTGTGTTCTGTAGATGGTCTTTATCTCTGACTAACTACTTCAAACAACATCTATTTTAACCTGCTTAATATATTCATATCTTGTCCTCTTCCTCTTCCCTTTTTCCCTCTACAAATCCCCCCGTCCTTCCCACACCCATACACTTCCTTCCATTACCAAAGCGACTAAACATTGGAGCCTCGGGCTATATCCATTAACTGATAGCTTCGCGTATTAAAATTGTACCATAATTTTCTTTTTCCCCAATTAGATCGAATACTCTTTCATTACTTACTCAGCGTATCGATCCAATCTTCAGCTTCCTTCCACAGCAATAAATAAAAGTTTCTATTTTCTTTTTGTTTGAACTGCTTATCTTCCACGTTCCAGTTGTGTACAGTTGCCGTTTTGGTGCAAAAGTATGACGAGGAAAAGCACCTGACAGAGGAAGGAAATGGTGCAATCGCAGGGAAGCATAACGTGCGACTTAAGGTAGCTAGAATACTGGGGAAGGGATGTGACGTCAGCGTCAGCAGTATGAGAACAGAGGAGAAAGTGGTCAAGGACGTCGAAAGGGTTAAACGAGGGAGTGAAGACGGTGAATGATATGGAAGTGCTGTAGAAATATTGAGGCACATAAAAGTGTTAAACAGAATACTGTAGACATAAGAGAGGAATAATTCGTGAATAAGGAAGGTATTGATCAAATTTTCTCTTTACAATGTGCTGATCAGAGAGAACTGATGCGATGCAATCAGTGGTAAGTTTGTATGATACAGTCGGTGCCAAAAACAAGAAACTGGAAATAATGAATGATAGCTCAAATGAGAGAAATGCAGGTATGTTATTTTGTTGCATCAGTTACATCCGAAATATTTTCAAGAAAAGATCAATGCATTCAAGACGAACTCACTGTTATATTAAGGCAATCCAGAGCAGATTACATACATGTTTAACAGAGTAATCATTTCAAGATGACGACTAGGGTATTTCAGTGTCCATAATTAAAAGTTTTCATGCAGAAGATTCTTCCAACAGTCTTGCATAACACTGAGATGACATCAGATGAGCGGAAGATGTAATAATCTGCTGCACACATAAGTATTTAAAATTTAACATTTAACATGTGGAGGTTCATAAACGCTTAAATGAAGTAACATCATGTTGTATCTGCCTGCCCATGCCAGTACATATAAAACCCATACATTATTCTTGGCTTACCAAGCCAGGTTTATAACTGACAGAAAAAGCTGTTGATGGGCACATTACAGAGTGAAGTGACAGAACGTGTGTACATAATTACAAATATCGATGCACAACAAGGCAGTAAATTATGACTGAAAACATCAGTGGAGAACATATTGGAAAAGTACACAAAAATATCTTTGTAAGCAAAGAATCACATTTTTTCTTCACTTTATAGATGTCACGCAGTCAAGTCTTAGAGCATATAGAAGCAGTCCACCTAGTACAGAAACCCTACTTTTGGATTTAATGTAGCTCCACATGAGTAATAACAGAATGAATGTGCATGTTATAGTTTTACGCCTAAAATAAAAACAAACCAAATTTTGCGTAATATTTTACAGAAATAAACGTTGTCCGAAGGAGATGTGGTACCCTAACATGTACGAGGTGCATTCAAGTTCTAAGGCCTCCGTTTTTTTTTCTCCGGACTGGAAAGAGATAGAAACATGCGCATTGTTTCAAAATGAGGCCGCGTTCATTGTCAATACGTCCTAGAGATTGCAGCACCGTACGGCAGATGGAATTTTACCGCCAGCGGTGAGAATGAGAACTGTTTTAAATACTTAAAATGGCGACGTTTTCCTTACTTGAACAGCGTGCAATCATTCGTTTTCTGAATTTGCGTGGTGTGAAACCAATTGAAATTCATCGACAGTTGAAGGAGACATGTGGTGATGGAGTTATGGATGTGTCGAAAGTGCGTTCGTGGGTGCGACAGTTTAATGAAGGCAGAACATCCTGTGACAACAAACTGAAACAACCTCGGGATCGCACAAGCCGGTCTGACGACATGATCGAAAATTGGAGAGAATTGTTTTGGGGGATCGCCGAATGACTGTTGAACAGATCGCCTCCAGAGTTGGCATTTCTGTGGGTTCTGTGCACACAATCCTGCATGACGACCTAAAAATGCGAAAAGTGTCATCCAGGTGGGTGCCACGAATGCTGACGGACGACCACATGGCTGCCCGTGTGGCATGTTGCCAAGCAATGTTGACGCGCAATGACAGCATGAATGGGACTTTCTTTTCGTCGGTTGTGACAATGGATGAGACGTGGATGTTATTTTTCAATCCAGAAACAAAGCGCCAGTCAGCTCAATGGAAGCACACAGATTAACGGCCACCAAAAAAATTTCGGGTAACCGCCAGTGCTGAAAAAATGATGCTGTCCATGTTCTGGGACAGCGAGGGCGTAATCCTTACCCATTGCGTTCCAAAGGGCACTACGGTAACAGGTGCATCCTACGAAAATGTTTTGAAGAACAAATTCCTTCCTGCATTGCAACGAAAACGTCCGGGAAGGGCTGCGCGTGTGCTGTTTCACCAAGACAACGCACCCGCACATCGAGCTAACGTTACGCAACAGTTTCTTCGTGATAACAGCTTTGAAGGGATTCCTCATGCTCCCTACTCACCTGACCTAGCTCCTAGTGACTTTTGGCGTTTTCCAACAATGAAGGACACTCTCCGTGGCCGCACATTCACCAGCCGTGCTGCTATTGCCTCAGCGATTTTCCAGTGGTCAAAACAGACTCCTGCAGAAGCCTTCGCTGCTGCCATGGAATCATGGCGTCAGCGTTGTGAAAAATGTGTACGTCTGCAGGGCGATTACGTCGAGAAGTAACGCCAGTTTCATCGATTTCGGGTGAGTAGTTAATTAGAAAAAAAATCGGAGGCCTTAGAACTTGAATGCACCTCGTATTGGTAAACATTAAGTATAAAACTTTTTCCTTTTCAGAACGCAGAGTTTTAAAAATCAGATTAGAAAATTGGTGCAACAGGCTGAGTAATTTAGCTTAAACCTAGACATTAAAAATGGGAACATTTCTTGTAGCTCTTCCAATACAGAACATAACCCTATTTCTCTAACTTGCAGTTGAAGAATATCTTTAGCATGTACTATGGGCTGTGTGAAAGGCAGTCTGCAATTCTACATTCTTTGAGTAATCCCGCAAATAAGAACGAGAACTTTAAATTATTCAAAGCTGTCAGAATACGTTTGCAGAAATAACACAGCTCTGGGAACTACTCGTATGTTAACTGTGGTTTCATGTTAATGTGTACTTTACCCGTACATTCGTTTCAATCTAGGCACTGAACAATTAACTCTCTTGAACTACAACGCAAAATTTTACAAAGGCTGCCAAACGCCTTTGTTAAACGTCTACTTATATATATATATATATTTTTGTCTGTGCGACAGCACCATTGTTAACAGTTGATACTTTTGTACACCGAGGTGACAGTGGTCATTGGATACCTCCTAATGTCGTGTCCGACCTCATTTTGCCCGGTATAGTGCAGCAACTCGACGTGGCACGGAGCCAACACGTCGGCGGAAGTCCCCTGCAAAAATATTGAGCCATGCTGCCTCAATAGCGGCTCGTTATTGCTAAAGTGCTACCGGTGGAGGATTTTGTGCACGAACTGACCTCTCGATTATGTCCAATAACTGTCCGATGGGATTCATGTCGGGCGATCTGGGTGGCCAAATCATTCGCTAGAATTGTCCAGAACGTTCTTCAAACCACTCGCGAACAATTGTGGCCCAGTGACATGGCGCTTTGTCAACCATAAAAATTCCATCTTTGGGAACATGAAGTCCATGAAATGGTGAAAATGGTCTCCAAGTAGCAGAACATAACAATTTCCAATCAGTTGTCGATTCACTTGGACCCAGTCCATTGTATGTAAACATAGCCCACACCATTGTTGAACAACCATCAGTTTGCACAGTGCCACGTTGACAAACTGTGTCCATGGATTCGTGGGGTCTGTGCTACAGTCTAACTCTACCATCCGTTCTTACCAAGTGAAATCGGGACTCATCTGACCAGACCATGGTTATCCAGTCGTCTAGGGTCAAATCATTGTGGTCACGAGTCCAAGAGAGGCGCTGCAGGCGATATCGTGCTCTTAGCAAAGGCACTCGCGTCATTTGTCTGTTGCCGTAGCCCATTAATGCCAAATTTCGGCGCACTGTCCTAACAGATACGTTCGTCGTACGTCCCAAATTGTGTTCTGCGCTTATTTCACCTCGTGTTGCTTGTCTGTTAGCACAGACAACGCAGACAGCTATACGCAAAGGCCGCTGCTGTCGGACGTTAAGTGAAGGCTGTCGGCCACTGCGTTGTCCGTGGTGCTAGATACTGCCTGTCGTGCGGCCATAATCACCTCGAATCATCTGAGACCAAATGACCGCTCCGCCAATGCATTGCCCTTTTATACCTTGTGTATACAGGGTGGTCCATTGTAGTGACCGGGCCAAATCTCTCACGAAATAAGCGTCAAACGAAAGAACTACAACGACCTAACTTGTCTAGCTTCAAATGGGAAACCAGACGGCTCTGTGGTTGGCGCTGCCATAGGTCAAACGAATATCAACTGTCTTTTAAAATAGGAAACCCCATTTTTTTATTACATATTCGTACAGTACGTAAAGAAATATGAATGTTTTAGTTGGACCACTTTTTTCGTTTTGTGATGGATGGCGCTGTAATAATCACAAACATATGGCTCACAATTTTAGACGAACAGTTGGTAACAGGTAGGTTTTTTAAATTAAAACACAGAACGTAGGTCCGGCCGGAGTGGCCGAGCGGTTCTAGGCGCTACAGTCTCGAACCGCGCGACTGCTACGGTCGCAGGTTCGAATCCTGCCTCGGGCATGGATGTGTCTGATGTCCTTAGGTTTGTTAGGTTTAAGTAGTTCTAGGGACTGATGACGTCAGAACTTAAGTCCCATAGTGCTCGGAGCCATTTGAACCATTTTGAACATAACGTAGGTACGTTTGAACATTTTATTTCTGTTGTTCCGATGTGATACATGTACCTTTGTGAACTTATCATTTCTGAGAACGCATGCTGTTACAGCGTGATTACCTGTAAATACCACATTAATGCAATACATGCTCAAAATGATGCCCGTCAGCCTCAATGCATTAGTCAATACGTGTAACGACATTCCTCTCAACAGCGAGTAGTTCGCCTTCCGTAATGCTGTTACAGCGTGATTACCTGTAAATACCACATTAATGCAATACATGCTCAAAATGATGTCCGTCAGCCTCAATGCATTAGCCAATACGTGTAACGACATTCCTCTCAACAGCGAGTAGTTCGCCTTCCGTAATGTTCGCACATGCATTGGCAATCCGCTGACGCATGTTGTCAGGCGTTGTTGGTGGATCACGATAGCAAATATCCTTCAACTTTCCCCACAGAAAGAAATCCGGGGACGTCAGATCCGGTGAATGTGCGGGCCGTGGTATGATGCTTCGACGACCAATCCACCTGTCGTGAAATATGCTATTCAATACCGCTTCAACCGCACGCGAGCTATGTGCCGGACATCCATCATGTTGGAAGTACATCACCATTCCGTCATGCAGTGAAACATCTTGTAGTAACATCGGTAGGCAATCAGCATGCATTGCACCATTTAGATTGCCATCGATAAAATGGGGGCCAATTATCCGTTCTCCCATAATGCCGCACCATACATTAACCCGCCAAGATAAACTGATGTTCCACTTGTCGCAGCCATCGTGGATTTTCCGTTGCCCAATAGTACATATTATGGCGGTTTACGTTACGGCTGTTGGTGAATGACGTTCCGTCGCTTAATAGAACGCGTGCAAAAAATCTGTCATCGTCCCGTATTTTCTATTGTGTCGTCCAGCGTACCGAGCAGCATACATAGCACACACCCGTTGGGCATTTTGATCACAATAGCCATACATCAACAAGATATCGACCTTTTCCGCAATTGATAAACGGTCCATTTTAACACTGGTAATGTATCACGAAGCAAATACCGTCCACACTGGCGGAATATTACGTGATACCACGTACTTAAACGTTTGTGACTATTACAGTACCATCCGTCACAAAGCGAAAAAAGTGGTCCAACTAAAACATTCATATTTCTTTACGTACTACACGAAAATGTAATAAAAATGGGCGTTCCTATTAAAAAAACAACGCAGTTGATATCCGTTTGACCTATGGCATCGCCGTCTAGCGGGCCAACCATAGCGCCATCTGGTTTTTCCCTCTTCAAGCTAGACGAGTTTTGTCTTGGTAGTTTTTTTGTTTGATGCTTATTTCGTGAGGTATTTGGCCCGGTCACTATCAATGGACCACCCTGTATACGATACCACCGCCATCTGTATATATGCATATCGCTGTCTCATGACATTTGTCACCTTGTGTGTATATGCTTATCAATCAACAGCAGACTTCTAATGCCCTCTGTCAAACTTGTATCTCCTATTACGTCGTCAGTATGTTTTGTAGTCTACGTCAGTTATTTACCTCTTAGCTGGGTAAATGGCCGTTAGTTGCCGAAAGCAAAATAAATAAAAAATAATAAATTTGCCAATGTGTAGAACAATCGGCACACATTAGTGAAGAGTATGGATAACTTTCAAGCCTCGCGTCCAGTTTATGGATTTCTCTGGGTTTGCTAAATTAAACCAAGCGATTCCATTTCGGTTCATTAGACAAGCAAGACCATTTCCTGATCCTATCCTTCCCCAGTTAAACCTGTGTTTATACTGATGTCGGAACCAATGAGAAATTAATTCCACTTGTGGAAGAAACGTACACGCCTACCACAGATTACCCGGTCGGGCAGAAGAAACTATGTTGTAAACACCACTACCGGTTTCCGCACGTATCTCGTTTAAACGACTTGCTAAAAGAGAAATAATTCCCGCGGCCGTAGCTACTCTGGTGAGGGGGGAAAAAGATTTTATTTTCTGAGACTGAGGCGCGGCCAGTAAATAGGAGGTGTAGTGGCTGTGCGGTGTGCCGCAAGAACGGCGGTTTCAGCTGCGACCGCCCTCCCAGGCTGGACCGGCGCTGACAAATGCCCCCTGCCCGCCGCCCGTGGCCAGCTTTTGCGTCACCGCAGTCGGCACAAATGTTCGCTTTATCGTGGGCAATATTTATCCCACCGCCAGTCGTATTAATATTCCAGCCGGCCGGAAAAACCTTGTTCTGTTGGCCGCTGCTGCAGCAGCGGCAGCAACGACGCTTTAATGATACTTCAGATAGCGCGAATGAGCAATGGAATACAATATCGCCTTGTCGCTGTCAGTCTGTATTATACAGCCGTGTACATATACACGCGCGAGATTAAAAACGGCTGTTAATGGAATGTTTAATTTATATTCGCAAAAAGAACATCGTTCGTGGAGCTTTGGTGTAGCCTTTCTCTTCCGGCGTTATGAATGAGCTTGCAAGTATAATTAACTGTCACGGAGAGAAGTCTAATGTAGCTCTTGACAAACTTGTATTTACTGTGCCTTTTTGTTTGTCAATTTGTTTAGTGAAAGGCGGCACCGTATAACTTGTTGACTGGCGGCTCAATTTCCTCCACGTTTCGATGAAGGTTCCCACGCGTAAGTGACGTGTGCTTTCTCATCGACGGACCTACTAATATCATTTTATGGAAAACATATTCCTAAAGACGTCCTACAGACTTGTAATTACTGTCGATTACCATGACAGTCTGCTATTTTGACATGAGACTGTCTCTTGGAGTGTGTGTTTGTTTTGAATTCACGGCCGCTCAACGGCGATGTTATCGATGCCCTGAGACATTTTAAAAGAAACGGACGTTGATTAAATAGCTAAAACTGTTGCACACGAAGAGGATGAAACCTACAAAACTAAGCTCAAGCACTCACTCCTGCTTCACTCGCATTCACTTACACAATAACACTATCTCACGCGTTTTAAGACAAAGGAGAAAGGATGAAAAGTGCTGAACCAGAGATGAAGAAACCACAAGTTAAACGACGGAGGAGCTAAAATAACGGCACAGGGTAACGTGACCGTTGACCACTTACAAAAATTTGGTGAGTCAGTCACCCTATCAACACATTAAAACTATCTCCTCAGAATCTGGGGAAAAGTGTTGGGCAATTCACAAAACTTTAAGCCTCTAACCACATTTGTTGGAAGGTCACTTAAAATAGAGGGCAGGTCTGTAGGCAAATCTGACACTACCCTCTGGTCTGAAAATTAAGCACAGTCTAAAAAAATGCGGCGCTCAGTGGCCTGTACAGGCTGGAGCGTCCTTTCGCCGCAGGAAGAAGCCATGCGTCATAGGGCTGTAGCGAGTAACGAATAAGGAGGACCTAGCCCCGATGAAGTGGCTGGAAGAAGGCACGCCACGGCCGCGTCGTGGGCTGTACTAGATGGCGCCTGTAGTCTGTCACTTCCGGCCACTCATCCTCCCATCCACGCAAGACTTCTGTCGACTGCTGACCACAGAATCTTAACTTTTATCCGACCCCTCTTACGGTGGAATGGAATCTACGGGTATGAATGAAAGCATTACTGACAATGAATCAATAAAGGAGATTGTGTCTACTATCCATATTGTTTTTTTATATCGAGAACACTGTATTAATCATTTCGCACCATTAATTCTTAAAATGTGGGATACATTTCTTCGGTTTAGAGTCTCATACGAGTATTTTATAAGAGTTGTATTGGGTGCTTAATCAACATCTTCCAAGCAGAGTATCTTATAATCGTAGACATCGTGGCAGGCTGTCATAGCTTGCCGGATCCGTTAAACTGATGAATGGATATTCTCGAGGAAAGTTCTTTTCCCTGACTCTTCGGAGCGTGCGCCCTGGACCTAAATGTTCTTTTTCCTTGTCTGTAGTCCCCACAGAATGAAGGCTTGGTACTGTTGTTTACTACAATATTTAAATGTTGCAACCAATTTTGAATCGATTTTACGATACAAACTAACTGAAAAATGTTGATTTCTTGTGATACAGTACACTGAAACATCGCTACGAACTTAAATTTAATGCACTCACAACTTCAGTATAGCAGCTTGGATAACTCTGGACATTCCTAACAATATCTAAGAAAAATGTTTATTTACAGATTTATCACTCTATTAAAAGCGTAATAAATGACTGTGGAGCGCTTGTTTAATCGGATAAGGAGGCGAACGTGGTACAGTCTAGCGATATTAATGGCCGCATTCCCATGTTTTCTTTGGCGACTTCCAGATCACTAAGAAGTAAATAAATTAAGAATCGCCACGGCTGTATCTAAACCCAAGTGCCGGCCGGAATGGCAGAGCGGTTCTAGGCGCTACAGTCTGGAACCGAGCGACTGCTGCGGTCGCAGGATCGAATCCTGCCTCGGGCATGGATGTGTGTGATGTCCTTAGGTTAGTTAGGTTTAAGTAGTTGTAAGTTCTAGGGGACTGATGACCTCAGAAGTTAAGTCCCATAGTGCTCAGAGCCATTTGAACCATAAACCCAAGTACTCTCAAGAACAAATCACCTACGTTTCGATATGTCATAGTTGATCTTCTTGGGAGAGACATTTACATCATCAGATGGTGTACCTTGTATTACTCCATTTGTGTTATGTTGTATCACCTCATTTCAGCATAATTACTGACGTAATCAAAATATCGTGTAACTTTTTTGCTTAAGAACTGCTCGCGTACGAAATATTGTTTGTTTATAAGACATTATTAAGCGACAGCCGCTCATCATATCTGCTTATCACGGTAGTGTTTCAGGTTATGACACGCTTAGTCTGGCGTTACTGCCAGTATTAACCGGTGCTCCAGTGAATGCCATCAGTTCGCTAAGGAGCTGACAAAAGACCTGTATTTTCTAGGTGGATGAGATTTCTGTCGCCACAACGTCAATTGAACCACAGTTATGAGGCAAGAGCATGTCTCTGAATCGTATAAAAACTGTGGTATTACGTATCGATACGATCCCACGGTCGTCATACACTTGGCAACAGAGATGCAAGTTTCCGTGAGATGCCGATTGTGGTCGTGCGAGATCCGGCGGACCCAATGGAGCACGCCCGCTGATCCACGCCTCGAGTCGCTCTGTACCACGATCGCCCCTCAGCCGCTGCGATATAGGACGGCCAGTAGCACCCACCAATCCGACTCGCACTTGGAGCCTCATTAATTCAACACCTTCGTTCGTGCTTAGTACAGACAGCCTCAGCGTTGTAATTTTTGAAATAGCTGGACTCTGTTTCCTGCTGCATTATTTGCAATAAGGCTTTGTACGCTTGGAGATATACGAAGCGCCAAAGAAGCTGGTATAGGCATGGGTATTGAAATACAGAGATATGTAAAACAGCAGAATACGGCACTGCGGTCGGCAACGCCTATATAAGACAGCACGTGTCTGGCGCAGTTGCTGCTGCTAAAGTGGCAGGTTATCAAGATTTAAGTGAGTTTGAAGGCGCTGTTACACTCGACGCACGAGCGATGGGACACAGCATCTCCGAGGTAGCAATGAAGTGGGGATTTTCCCGTATGACCATTTCACGAGTGTACTATGAATATCAGGAATCGGGCAAAACATCAAATCTCTGACATCGCTGAGACTGGAAAAATATCTGCAAGAACGGGACCAACGACGCCTGAAGAGAAGAAGCATCCAACGTGACAGAAATGCAACCCTACCGCAGACTGCTGCAGATTTCACTGCTGGGTCATCAAAAAGTGTCATAATGTGAACCATTCAACGAAACATTATGGATATGGGCTTCCGGAGCCGAAGGCACACTCGTATACCCTTGATGACTGCACGATACAATACTTTACGCCTCGCCTAGGCCCGTCAACAGCGACATTGGACCGTTGATGACTGGAAACATGTTGCCTAGTCGGACGAGTCTCGTTTCAAATTGTAACGAGCGGATGGACGTGTACGGGCATGGAGACAACCTCATGAATCCATGGGTCCTGCATGTCAGCAGGGGCCTGTTAAAGCTGGTGGAGGCTCTGTAATAGTGTGGAGCGTGTGCTGTTGGAGTGATATGGGACCCCTGATACGTCTGAATGCCGGACATTTGCCACGCCGGACATTTGCCACGCTTGACATTTGCAACACTTGCCCCTTCACCAGGTAGTTTGAGTAGCGATCCCTCAGGTAAGGGACGCCCTTCCTCGTACTTCTGTCCGCTTTCAAACCGCCATCTCTACATCTTACTCGATACAACCAATTCGTAAGGGACCTTCTTCTTCGACATCTTGGCCAAATACAGAGCTTCTCTTCCGAAATCGAAATATTTATAACTTTTGGGAAACGAAAGCAATACCGACAATACTGATTGCGATAGAAACAGTCCATCGCCATGGGAGCAACAAGAAAGGGACGATGTAAAGAGAATGCGAATGTACGCTAATCATTTCTATTTGATCACTGCATTTGTGCCTACTTTAATTACTGCAACTGCATGCCCAAAAGACAATAAGGAAAGAAGAAATGGGTATGTGAATGTGTGAAAAGAAGAACGATATACTCCATAATTTACACTCTAAAATATGATATCCCTTCCTGCGAAACATTAGTTAATAAAGTGTAGCGGGACAATGTTCAAAACATGACTGAAAATACGTTAACCGAATAGAGATAAGAACATCTATGATTGACATGTCATCTAAAGCCGACGTACAATTTTAAAATGTTAGAAAAAAGGAAATGAAGTAATACAGAATGCTACGCTTGTAACGTACTTTGTTGTTCTACATTGTTTAGCTCTGTTATTTACAGGGTCACAGAGAAAGTATCCTAGGTTTTGAAAGGAAAAGCCGTAGTTGTAATGATATGCACTACAACAGAAACAAGAAGCACAACTTAAGGAAAAATAATGTAATCTGTGTTCCAGCTCACAAGTGACATTGAAGCAGATCGTTCCTGTGACTTAGTATGGGCAGAGGCTATATTCGACAACCGGAATAAATTAATAACTGGCTCCTTTTACCGACCCCCGGTCTCAGATGAGACAGTTGCTGAACACTTCAAAGAAAACTCGAGTCTCACCACAAATAGGTAACCTACTCATACAATTATAGTTGGCAGTGACTTCAATCTACCTTCCGTATGTTGACAAAAATACATTTTCATACCCTGTTGTAGATAGAAAACAACTTCCGTTATTGTTCTAAATACTGTTTTTTAATTATTTTGAATAATTAGTTCACGAGGTTATTCAAAGTGTAAATGGTTACGAAAACACACTTGATCTCTTAGCCACAAATAATCCTGAGCATCATAACGGATACAGGGATTAGTGAACACATGGTCGTAGTGAGGCTCAATTCCGTAACAAAGAAATTCACCAAAACTAAATGCGACATATATCTATTTATAAAAGCAACTAAAAATTCGGTTGACGTCTTTCTAAGAGACAGTCTCCACTCGTTCCAAACTATGTAAGTAAAGACTATATGTGGCTTAAGTTCAAAGAAATAGTATCAACAGCACTCGAGAGATTCATACCAAATAAATTAATAAGAGACGGAACTGATCGCCCATGGTACACAAAACACGACAGAGAGGTGCTGCAGGAGCACCGAAAAAGGCAAGTATAATTTAGACGAACGTAAAATCTACAAGATTGGCGAAGTTTTTCTGAGGATCGAAATTTGGTGTGGATTTCAATGCGAGACACAGTTTCCGCAACGAAACTCTCTCTAGAAATGTGGCGGAAAATCCAAAGTGATTCTGGTTCTATGTTGAGTAAATCAGCGGAAAGGCTCAGTAAGCGATGTGGAGGAGGAGGAGCAGGAGGGGGAGACAAGGGACCCAACCCTCCGGAGCAGGTAAAATCGTGGCAAATGTCCGGCGTGGCAAATGTCCGGCGTGGCAAATGTGCGCACACCGATACGTCTAGGTACGACTCTAATAGGTGACACGTACGTAAGCATCCTGTCTGATCACCTAAATCTTCATATCCATTGTGCATTCCAAAGGACCTGGGCAATTCCAGGACAATGCGACACTGCACACGGTCCAGAACTTTTACAGAGTGGCTCCAGGAACACCCTTCTGAGTTTAAACATTTCCGCTGGCCACCAAACTTCCCAGACATGAACATTATTGAGCATATCTGGGATGCCTTGCAACGTGCTGTTCAGAAGAGATCTCCACCCCTTCGTACTCTTACGGATTTATGGATAGCCCAGCAGGTTCAAATGGTTCAAATGGCTCTGAGCACTATGGGACTTAACATCTGAGGTCATCAGTCCCCTAGAACTTAGAACTACTTAAACCTAACTAACCTAAGGACATCACACACATCCATTCCCGAGGCAGGATTCGAGCCTGCGACCGTAGCAGTCGCGCGGTTCCGGACTGAAGCGCCTAGAACCGCTCGGCCACCGCGGCCGGCAGCCCAGCAGGACTCATGGTGTCAGTTCCCTCCAGCACTACTTCAGACATTAGTCGAGTCCATGCCACGTCGTGTTGCGGCAGTTCTGTGTGTTCGCGGGGGCCCTACACGATTTTAGGGGCAGGTGTACCAGTTTCTTTGGGTCTTCAGTGTACAAGCAAAGTAAATCTTATGTTTACTGTGTTAAATTACTCGCTAATCATTTCTGCTCATGTCCAGCTTTCCTACGAAGATGGATGCTGCACCACATGTACCCCACCTCTCCTTACAACTGTGTACGAAATTGCACACGACAAAAACAGTTTATTCTAAGCTCTTCGTGTTCGACGGGTGAGCTGGAAAATGCAACACTGACGTGAACAGCTGTAGAAAACAATCGGGAAACCACAGAAGAGCTGGACGGTGTCTAACACAACCGACAGTAAAACAGAAGTACGTTTTCAGACTGGTCCGAGCACTTCACATTTTACACGCAGCTATATCTGTTCGTTTTCGCTCTCCATTTCCTGGAAGAATCTTCAGCAAATAAACTGCACGTAGCATGGGAAACGAAACAGAGCTCGATGCAATTGGATCGTTCACGACAACAAGTGGCAAGTTGGCAGTGCTGCGCAAACGCACGTGCAGTGGCAACAGCAGCAGTCTGCTCGCGACGCCACGTCGCATCGGCCGACGGCCGCCGTCAATAGTATCGCGAATTGCCTCCGGCGGCGATAAAACGCGGCGAGTTAGTGGCGGCGTTTTGATCGCGAAACCGCCGCCGCGCGACGCGCAGACTCGCCCGTTTAATCCGCGGCGGCTACGACGCGCGCATTCCGGGCGGCCGGACGCAGTAAACAAGTGCTTTTACAGCGCGCCCGCGGTCCGCGGTGCTCCCACGGCTCTGTTTACCGCAGGAGCGCGAGTTACGCCTCCGACGGAGAATATTTTCCGCGTCTTTATAGGCCCGAGCAGTGTCCTCGAGTGGCGCGTTTCCTCTTGCGCGGAATCCTCTAATTTGTAGGCGACGCAAGTGCGGTGACGTCGTCCGAGAGGCGATCGCCCCGCCAGCGGTCCAAGGCGGCTCGTCCTCGATGGTCAACGAAATGTCCTGGTGGGCGCTGTCTGCCTATACAAAACTCATTTCTTTGGCGAGAGTGCATTCCTTCCGACTGCAAGAGTCCATGCCTCTACAGGGCGTTCTACAATTCATGTTACAGGTTGTAGAGGAGCCCATATCCGAAAATGTCATCCAACGACGCTATAGAGCGTCAAAGGTATAGCAGCCGACTCCTCTTAATGTATGTATACAGGGTGGTCCATTGATAGTGACCGGGCCAAATATCTCACGAAATAAGCGTCAAGCGAAAAAACTACAAAGAACGAAACTCGCCTAGCTTGAAGGGGGAAACCAGATGGCGCTATGGTTGGCCCGCTAGATGGCGCTGCCATAGGTCAAACGTACATCAACTGCGTTTTTTTTAAAAAAATAGGAACTCCCACTTTTTATTACATATTCGTGTAGTACGTAAAGAAATATGAATGTTTTATTTGGACCACTTTTGTCGCTTTGTGATAGATGACGCTGTAATAGTCAGGCAGAAGATAGAAGAGCAACTCTCGCCCACTGAGTTATAGATCATCTTCCAGGGCTGACTTAGACAGGGAACGTAGTTTAGTGAACCCTTAGAAGTGAACAGACAGTTGTTATAATTTGCATTTGCTGTGTACTGTGAAGTCGACCTACGATTATTTGCACTTAGCCATTGTTCCCCTTTTTATGTTACATGCAGTGTTGCAGACTTAATGATTCAAAAAGTCAGAAAGATTGAAACGTCCCCTTAGAAAAATTATACAGGACTGTGCTTAAACTGACACACAGGATTTTTAGCGCAACGCAATCTGACTTTCAAAAATCCCTACAAAAGAATGGCCCTGACTAAAATTAACCTATACCTTTCACAAATCACTTACCTCACCAAAAATCTTCGTTACTCGAACTACTGCAATACAGCGAGCGCCACTACTGCCAGCTAAATAAAAGATTCAAACTACGGAAGGCACTAACTACTGATAGGCATAGTTAGAAAATGAAAGATTTTAATAGAGAACAATGTATTTACCTTAATAGTCATAATATATATAGCAGTTCATGACATCCAGTCTTACAAATTTCAAAGCTCCGCCATCTCTCTCCCCACATCCACCACTGCTGGCGGCTCACCTCCAACTGCGCAACGCTACGCGCTGGTAACATCCAGCTGCCCAACACTACAATAGCCAACAACAATGCAAACCAGCCACAGACTGCACACAGCACAGCGAGTGATTTTCATACAGAGCGCTACGTGGCGTTACCAATAAAGAAAACGTAAACAGCCTACTTACAAGATAACTAAACTTTTTATTTCATTTGTGTGACTATGTTACTAATTTTTTGAAGCGTTGTAGAACTTTTCGTTCTTCTATCTTGTTCACCTGACCCTGGGGCATAGCTGTGTAACAGTGGCTGGGAGAATTTGTCTTAGCGGTGTACTGCACCAGAAGCCGTTTTACGAACTTACCAATTTGGCCTCCACAGCAGTAGCGACGAAGCCTTTACAAAACTGGTGACGAGGGTTTATAAAAGTGGCGACGAAGCTTTAAATAATCGGTGATACGGCCCTTAGAGATCATCATAATTACGACATCTCGATTCTCAACAAAGACAAATACACACTTCACCGTGCGTCAGATACAGACTGAGCACGTAATGAGAGCTGTAGCTGGCTTCTCGTGAAAACAGTTGTTTAGAGTTCAAAACGATGTATTGACCTCACCTCAGAGCTCTGCGAGACAACTCTGAGTTCTCTGTGATTACTGTATATCGACAAATATGTCAGAAGGATTGTCGTTTCGTACTTACTGTAATCAATTCATGAAATGAAGGTGACCTCCCTGAACTAGCTTGTAACCATACTGTGTATTCAAATTGATAGTTCGCTTTTATTTCAGAGTGACTGAATAACACTTCACGTTTCACGTTGCCTCTATGGCGAAGTCTACCCGCAAGGGAAGGTAATAATTTTGAACATGGAAACCAGGAAGAGATGTTTCGCAGACCGCACAGCGTGATTTGCAGACAGGAAATTACAGTGCTGTTCCTCACTGCTGCATACTGCTGTAGTTCGTACTGCAGTCTCCGCGATGTATTTTCGATTCAATTTCTGTTATGGTCTGGCGGCTTTGCCACAAATGTTATCGCTGTAATGATTGAGAATCACGGCAAGCGGTTCTGCAGCAGCGTACATGAAATTCGGATCATTTAAACGTCGAAATTTATTCCTTCCTGCAAACTACGTATATATCTGTCCCAAAGTATACTGCACAACTTGCCAAAACTCCACAATGTCCTTTAAATTGCCGACAGTGGACATTTACGACACAAAAATGTTGTGGCTGAAGCTTCTGACTCAAATACTGTTTGTTTCCACCACCGCTTTTTATCTATTATGTTAATGAAGCCACCTATAAAGCTGAAAGCTCACTTAATGTACGAGAACGAAGTTCCATTACTCTCCTCTTACTGCTTTAGCAGACGAAAATGTTGGAGCAGACATGTCCTCAATATCATCTATACACCTGAAGCAGGAGGCTTTGGATTCGGACCATGTGTTTTCTTCAGCGAGATTCGTTTTCTTCAGCGAAGCTGGTCAGCTTCCGTTGACAGAAAACGGGTAAATTCGTTTTCTGTAGAACCAACAGTGGTCTAGTAACTGGGTGGAGTGAAGAGAATTGTTCAGAGCGCATTAGACGGACCACGAAGCATCTTACATCTACATGGATACTCTTCACATTTATGTGCTTGGTAGAGGTTTCATCGAACCACCTTCACAATTCTCTATTATTCCAATCTCGTATAGCGCGTAGAAAGAACGAAGACCTATATCTTTCCGTACGAGCTCTGATTTCCCCGGTGATTTCTCCCTATGTGTCGAAAATATATTTTCATATTCGGAAGAGAAAGTTTGTGTTTGGAATTTCGTGACAAAATTCCGTCGCAAAGAAAAACGCCTTTCTTTTAATGATTTCCAGCCCAAATCCTGTATCATTTCTGTGACACTCTCTCCCATATTTCGCGATAATACAAAACGTGCTGCCCTTCTTTGAACTTTTCCGATGTACTCTGTCAGTCATATCTGGTATTTTCCCACACCGCGCAGCAGTATTTTAAAAGAGGACGGACAAGCGTAGTGTAGGCAGTCTCCTTACCAGAACTGTTACATTTTCTAAGTGTCCTGTCAATAAAACGTAGTCTTTGGTTAGCCTTCTGCACTACATTTTCTGTGTGTTACTTCCAGTTTACGTAGTTCGTAATTGTAATTCCTAGGTGTTTAGTTGAATTTACGGTCTTTATATTTGACTGATTCGTCGTATAACCGAAGTTTAACGGATTCCTTTTTGGCACTCATGTGAATGACCTCACACTTTTTGTTATTTAGCGTCAATTGCCAATTTTCGCACCATACAGATATCTTTTATAAATCGTTTTGCAATTTGTTTTGATCTTTTGATGACTTTATTAGCCGATAAACGACAGCGTCACCTGCAAACAACCTAAGACGTCTGCTCAGATTGTCTCCCAAATTGATTATATAGGTAAGGAACAGCAAAGAGCCTATAACACTATCTTGGGGAACGCGACAAATAACTTCTATTTTACTCGATGCCTTTCCGTCAGTTCCTACGAACTGTGACCTCTCTGACAGGAAATCACTAATCCACTCGCATAACAGAGATGATATTCCATAAGCACGCAATTTCACTACAAGCCGCTTGTGTGGTACAATGTCAAAAGCCTTCCGGAAATCCAGAAATACGGAATCAATCTGAAATCCCTTGTCAATAGCACTCAACACTTCATGCGAGTAAAGAGCTGGTTGTATTTTACAAGAACAATGTTTTCTAAATCCATGTCGACTGTGTGTCAATAGATCGTTTTCTTCGAGGTAAATTTGGAAATTTGTGGTAAGGGCTTATGGGACCAAACTGCTGAGGTCATCGGTCCCTAAGCTTACACACAATTTAATCTAACTTAAACTAACTTATTCTAAGGACGACACACACACACCCATGCTCGAGGGAGGACTCGAACCTCCAATGGGGAGAGCCGCGTGGACCGAGTCAAGACGCGCTAGACCGCGCGGCTAACCCTCCCTGCTTCTTCGAGGTAATTCATAATGTCCGAACACAGTATATGTTCCAAAACCTGGTTCATATCGACGTTAATGGTATGGGTCGGTAATTTAGTGGATTACTCCTACGACCTTTCTTGAATAGTAGTGCGGCCTGTCAACCTTTCCAGTCTTTCGTCGAACGAACGGTTGTATATGATTGTATGCTTCAGCATACTCTGAAAGGTACCTTACTGGTATACAGTCTGAACCAGAAGTCTAGATTTTATTAATTGATTTAAGTTGCTTCACTACTTCCAGCATGCCGTGCAGCTGGTAACAAAAATCTTCATTATTCATTAAGTATGCTGCGAATGGCCTTCAGCCAGCCGCTGATTTATTAGGATGATTTAAATACTGCATTTTCTCGCAGATACTTAATTTTCTCGCGTGACGAACTCGCTGTCTAGTTCAGTCCAGCCTATTCGCTTCACCGGCCGGAGTGGCCGTGCGGTTCTAGGCACTACAGTTTGGAACCGCGTAACCGCTACGGTCGCAGGTTCGAATCCTGCCTCGGGCATGGATGTGTGTGATGTCCTTAGGTTAGTTAGGTTTAAGTAGTTCTAAGTTCTAGGGGACTGATGACCTCAGATGTTGAGTCCCATAGTGCTCAGAGCCATTTGAACCATTTTGAACCAAGTCGCTTCACGGAAAACTATTGGGATATATTTGGAGCTGGAATATGTTTCTTGGGTTCTGTGTCTTATGTAACTATCCCTGTCTTTGCATTAGTTATCGCTTAACTTTAAAACCATGATTTAGTCAGCGTTACGGTTGAGTAGCAGCAGTTAGTTAGCGTTCGTGAGTCCTGTACTTGAATCACAAATGGTTTAACGGTGAACTAGTAATTCAAAGCGTGTTCAGGCCCACATGGACATCCTTTCTTCTAGCGATCATTTTTTACCAATAAAATGAGAAACCCCGTTTCTATAAAGAATCGAACTTAGAACTATACAGCCGGTTTGAACGACTGATGACTTTTCATATGAGTTAATGTGTTAAACATTTGACGGTAAGCTAATTTTTCAAGCGTATCAGTGTTCATGATGCCGTACCTCTTGAATTACGTGTTGTAGAATGATATAATTGTGCAGGTTCATTAAGTGCCACGTATTGACGCTATCTACAGAATGCGTTGCAAATTGAGTTAGTAACAAAGAAGTAATAAATTGAAAGGTCACACGTGATGCTCAAGTTTTACTGCGTGAAGAGCAAAAACGTAGTAAGCAATAAACTTTTTCCTTTCATTATTTTGGGGGAGGTATCAGCGAGTCAAAGTGTCTAAAAGGTTTGAAATTATGTGAATAGTTTCTTGGAAGTCACTACGGACCATCCGGAAATTACGTCACTAGAATTTCGTGATTTTAGGAGTTCCTCCACCCCCCATCCCCCCTCCTGTCCTTGTCTTTGTCGTACGTGGTCACAATTGTGCGAACCGCCCCACGTCCTCTGGTATGACGTCACATATTTTTTAATTTTTGATTTTGAAATTATTAAATTAAAACGGCACTTCCAAAATAATTTACATATTTCTATATTTAATGTATTTTCATAAAATCAACAATAAACAAAACATTTTAGATAACTTACAAAACAGAAAAAATCAAGATGGACTATGCAAAACTTAATCACTTTGTGTCTGTGGACTTCGAACCCTCACCATATTGTTTATGACCAGCATAGTAGTCACTTGTTTCTTGAAGTCAGTAATCTTAGGAACATTCGATTTGTCCACAGCCACTTCATTCAACCATATAGTATCGTCATCGTTTATCAAACAAAGAACATCACTGCCACGTCTTAGCTGCAATTGTTTGAGGGGGAATCTCTGTGATGGACAAAACCTGTTGTTGACTGTTATGTAATTGCATGTGTTAGTTTGTGGTTTTGTACGATGAAAACTATTGACCAAAGATGCCACACGATCGCTTAAATAAGAATGTCTCAACACTGGGGCAATATCCATCACATGGAACTTGCTTCAAATGTGGTGACATTCGAAGATCCAAAGATAGCTATAGTAACAGCGGAGCAAATTTACCCTCAGTCATAATTTTCTACAGGTATATGAAGTCTGAAGTCTGTTTAATCAAAACAAGTGGTGGTAGAAACCTCTCTCGTAAAACCACCACAAGATAAATTCTCACACACCGCAACATGCGACTACCTCGCATTTTACAGTTTGTAAAATATATTGTGATTCACGTAAATGATCTGCGTACCAAGTAGCATGCTTTTTCAGTGTCCTAGGCTGCACGATATACGATAGACGCTCTGGTATCTGTTGGCACAATGTATCCGGTAACCTCTGGAAAATCGTCAATGACCAGTTGGCTCCAAATATTAGCCAACACGATGTCTGCAGTTCCGTTTTTTTTTTTTTTTTCTGGCTTCAAGTCAGTAGTTCAATTACTGGAATCAAGAGTTGTCATGCTTTAATATAACAGTAGTAAGTTCACGACTAAATGCAATTCTTCCTGGAGCGTTTGTGGCAATGAAAATAGCATCCCAGTCAAAATATTTAAAATATTGTACTCACACGTGACCTGGATTTTCATCGGAACCTCCAACCCAAGTAAAAATAAACACGGGGTTTACAAAACCTTCTTGAGTTCTCATTAACTCTTCGTAGCAGGTAATTCAGAAAGCGTATGTTACGTCCGTGGCACGAATCTCTGCGATAGAGAAAGAGTGTTGTCGACTAAGGGATGCTACGAATGTAGGGCCAGAATTCCTCTTTACCATCTTTCTTTATTGCTGTCCTTGCAGAAACAGAGGGAGTAAGTTTATGTTTTCCAGCGACCACGAAATCATGGTCCAGTAATTTTCCACGCTAGTAGAGATGCATTAGTATTGGTGCTTGAGCGTTTGTTGCTGTAATACCTAATGAGACAGGTGCTTTGTCATCCGTTGACAAAAGACTACTAGAACAAGGCCGAAAATTGAAGCTAAAGACTAAAGGTTTCTTACCGTAACTGTACAGAATCTGCCATCTTCATGGTTTACACGTAGTTTAGAGTCTGGTTTGCACAGTTTAACAGGAGCAGATATAACGTTGTTTTTTCCTTCTTTGTACTGATCCGTGTGAGAAGGAGTCTAAGTATAGCCCTGAGCGACTGATGTTATAGCCTTGCTTACATAGTTTGGCTTGTTCGTTTTCAATTGTTTTGCAAGATCTTACAATTTCAGTGCGGCTTTGACCATCACTTGTGACACCAAAAACTGCAGCCTCTTTTATGACTTCAAGAAAATCGGAGTGATTTTCTTCTACTCTGGGCCGATCAACGGTATACAAATTTCTAGAATGTTCTTTTTTTTAGAATAACGATTTTTCTTTGTCGTTCCGGTGCTCTGATCTTTCTCTTCAGTATGTCTGTTTCCTGTTGAATGTCTTTCCTTAATACTGCTATTTTTTTACTGCTTTATCTATTATGTGCTAACAGCAAGCTATTGAGCTCAGATTCTAATACTACTGTTTTACTCCCAGAAGTATCCTGGCTAGCTATTGATTTAGGTACCGTTTGAAGTAACTGGCTTTCAGTTGATTCCATACTATATTTTTAATGTTTACTGGTATGTCTTGTCTGATTTCTTCTTGCATTTAAAAATAAACATGTAAAACATTGAATATGGGTAATTCGCACAATATCCATACTAAGTCATTCTGAAGAATCCATTTACAAGATAATGGAAACCGCACGAAACCTACCGTGTATTTTTCGACCCTTAATTCGAACAGACAAACAGAAAGAAGCGGTGGCCGACTTTATATTAAGTAGTGAATAACAACTGAACTTAATTCACTGGTTTCTTCTGTTTTTCAATTTTCCACCGAGAAATAAATATATTTTTAACGTGGAAGAACTCGAACTTTCTTTTACACCTGCGTGCTCCATTTGCGCTCCTTTTGCTTTGGAGGTTTAGACGACAAAGAAATTTTTGAAAAAAATCTGTGGCTGTCACTTACTTTTTCGTCTCAACATTGTCACTACTTTCAAATTTCGCCCTAAGATATTAACTTCGTCTTGTAGACTTTGTTCATTTCTATCAGCATAAGCTGCACTGTATACACAATATGCGGTAAAGAAAACCTAAATAAATTTTTTACCCGTTTCAAATTTGTTAGTTAAATTGAAGATCATAAAATAGTAGAACTGAGAAAAACACGTCCATCACTCAACGGGAGTTAGCTGGTGACGGCTTGCTAGAAACAATTAATCGTATATGAAATTGGGGCTGCGGCGCTTTTGTCAGAGGCGGTGTTCGCCTTTTGGCGCAAGTCAGAGGCGGCCGATGCGCAACACCATAGGTACAGAGGACATGAACTCACGCAGTCGGCACGTGTCAGAAAGTAACATAAACAAACTTCAACCTAATTTAACAATTTTCATAGAGCTGGTAATATTTCAAAGTTCTTCGTCAGAGTTGAAATAATACATGCGTGTAAGATCACGAAGCTTATTACTTGTCCATCCCTTCTCCCCCCCTACCCCCCCTTCTTGCACGATGTCATACTTCGTTGACACCCTCCCTCCACCGAAAAGAGTGACTTAATGTATGGATGGCTTTTAAGTGTTCTATCTGAAATTCTGGATGAATATAGAAAGATAATTTGCGCGCCATGAGTTACGCTGCCTCAAGATGTAAACACAGTCCATTACTTCAATTTTTGACTTTTTATGTTAAACATTAACCTAAGATTCTACCTGTTAATGAGTAGATTATGACAGCATTTAAAATGTTTAAAAATCGGTCAATTCAGGCTAGTGAACCGCCACGACTTCTCAAGTATAGAACTAACAAGTATGTAGAGCCAGACGACGTGTCTGTGTAGCGGTAATAACTTATGTACAAGAACAGGTCTGTATATTGGTGAAAACCATACCAAAGCCCTACAGTAGTTCAGAAGATGTACACTGAAAAACGCGATGAGGGATTTTATTGTATAATAGTATAATTAATGAAAATCAAGTTTTTGTTGCACCTGGATACAGCTAGATAGGCAACCTACAAGTGGGACTGGGTGACTTTAGGCGTTTGGTAATGTACGAGATGCGTTCAGTAAATAATGCTACACATTTTTTCTGAAAGTAGGTTGGTTTTATACAGGCTTCCAATACGCTATGTTAACCCCACTCTTTTGGCTATAAAACCCTATTTCTCGACATAATCTCCGTTCAGTGCGAAGGCTTTACGCCAACTTACTTGGAGGTCCTATATGCCCGCGTGGTCCCAGTCTACCGATCGACATCTGAGTCCAAATCTCGCTGAATCAATAACTTCATTATCACCCACGTACTGCTTCCTGCGGAGTGCATTCTTCGTTGGACCAAACGGAAGTCGGAATGTGCGAGATCCAGACTGTAGGGTGGATGAGGAAGAACAGTCCAATGGAGCTTTGTGAGATCCCCTCAGGTGCGCAGACTTGTGTGAGGCCTTGCATTGTCATGGGGAAAGAGAAGTGCGTTTGCGTAATTGTGCCGATGAACACGCTGAAGTAGATTATTCAGTTTCCTAATGATAGCATAATTCACTTCAGAGTTTGTAACGTGTTACTATCTTTACGACGTTTCTCATCGAGCCATATACGTTATCGCGCATTTCTCGCTGCTTCTCTCACACAAATAATGACAAAAATTCAGAATTTCAGGGTCGCCACCAGCCCAAGCCCTTCCTAACCATTTAGAAAAAGAAACGGAGCTGGAAAATTATTGGTTTAATTACTTTAATAACTAAATTACAAGTATGCAAATTTCTTTAAGTAGCCAGATAAATAGCAGTCCATGTCGTCCATGAAGCAACTTGATTAATTCAGGATTGGAAATCGGAGTAAGTGGGTAAGATCAACACCACAGAATTTATCTTTCAAGTAGATTATTTATTGTATCTACGTATTTGCTTGCACATCCTAACTACACATAAGTGGTGCCTGACTAGAAATATTTAAGAAAGAGTTACGTGAGAATGTAACAGAGCAAAATTTAACTATAGCTAGAAGAAACACAGCAAACGGGGGTGGGAGACAATGATACTATCATCTCCTTTGCATTCATACCATAAAAGTATCTCAGTCAGATTCGCGTTACGATTCTACGCATGCACTATTCTAGACAGAGGTTTAACCAATGCCCGAGGTTGTGCGACAGTTATTCAACATACTGCGTCTGCTGCTTGCAGACGGCCGAACCAGAGCACGTGGTGCATTCTGAATCAAACTGTTGTGCTGCTTTGTAGAAAGCGCACGAGAGAACAGAAATTATAGCTCATTAAACAAACAAACTGTTAAAATAAAGCCTACTGCGGTGCCGTGGTGGACCAGAAGGGTCATTGATTACCAAACACGTGGCACAAAATCGACACACAAAGACAAACAACTTCCACAAAATGAAAGATTAAAATCATTAAAAATCATACTCGCTTCGCCACAGTATTACGCTCACGTACGGTTGAAGTGATGCTAAACAGTTTTTCCTAATCAGCTTTGCCGTTGGAAATATTACTTCACCGTTGTTCGAAATGAACAAAGTAACTTCTACACTTTTAACTCATACACCCAAAAGTCGCCTATTTAAAGCAATATTATTATGGCACATTCGGAAAAATAACTCGCTTCACACGCTTCAGTTAAGCTGAAGTTCTTAAGTACTTCAACAGTTAAACATAAGGAACTCCTAACTCAACCTGCTTCCTATCACCTGAAACCCCCCTTAAGAGCTACGATCCGTACTCACCAAGCGTTCACCGAAAAGTGCCGCTTTCTCTTTCGAGATTACCTAGTTCCTCGTGCAGCGGAAGCTACCACAGGGTAGCCCTCCGTTACCAAACTCACACAAAAACAGCCTTCGACTATGACGGGTAAACCTCTCTGTTCATGTATTGGAAACCTAAGTCGGTCATCCTGTGCTCTCCTTCGGACGAGAAGCAACACCGTCTGCTCCCAGCAGACGATGACCAACTCAGCGTTCCCCAAAAATAAAAAAAAGGAAACCCCACATTAAAACACACCTATAATATTCAATAGCACTTATTTGAGTGCTCAGTCTTTCAGGAAGAGTTCATGAATTGAGCTAAAATCAGGTAGTAAAGTGAATAATTTGTACCGAATTCGACAAGCGTCTTATGAAACGACTTCACAGAGACGTTTCAAATTCATCGTTGAACCATGAGGGAAGATATCAAAAATAATAGCCGCTTCAGAGTACCTGACCGTCACCACGACTTTACCGGTTTAGGGAGCGGCGTTGAATATTTTCTTCGGAGGCGAGACAATGTGACACCATTCCATGGACTACCGTTTTGTTTCGGATTCGAAGTGATGAACGGATGTTTCATCGCCTGTGACGCTGTCATAGTCAGCCGCCTAACGCGCAAGCAATTCCGCACACATGGTCCTTCGTTGCTCTTTAGGATCTTCTGTCAGTCGGCGAGGAACCCAGCGGACACAGACCTTTGAGTACCCCAACAGGTGGAGCGTGTCAGCACTAACAACAGAGACGTCCAGTTGTGCAGCGAGGTGTTTGATTGTGATCCGTCGATCAACTCGAATGAGAGTGTCCACACGTTCCAACATTGCAGGAATCACAGGAGTGTGCGACTTGGTTGCGATGATGACAGGTGCTCCGCCCAAAGACTCACCGTGCTTTCGTTCACCGCCAGATCTTCGAAAAAAATTCTGTAAACACCTATAAATATCTTCGATGCTCTCTTTTCCCGCCAAAAGAAGCCCAGTGGCAGCTCTCTGTTTGGACTGAACCTCAGTTACAGACTCCATGTTGAAGGCACATGCAGCGCCGCCACATATCGGAACTTCATGAAGCTATATTTGCTAAAGAGGGGATATTCCACGATTTTGCATTGCTTATTGAACGTCCCTCGTAAATTTTTTATAACATTTGCACTCCAGCTCTGCGTATTTTGCAGTGCTTTCGCAACTATCGTCGTGTAATTTCATGTAGTGCGTCTCAGTAACACGTAGTGACGCGTTTTGTGCCTTCAGTTTTTGGCCGCATATACATCTACTGTATGTAATAGGAACCGTCATCACTTTTACAATTTATTGTCCATACAATATTGCGGTACATACAAGATCGTTTAGAGATTTCTTCAACCCAAGCCTGTTATTTTCCATAACTTTCTTCCCATGGTTGCCCGAACTAGTAATTACGTATGTTTGCGACAGCTAAAGCCATGAACACGGCGAACGGAAATATAAATTTATTATCTTTCAGCGTGCCAGGTAAGTTCATCACTGTACTAGTCTATCAGATGCAACACAGACAAAGCACAGATTATCCGTTGCACATAGTCACAGGTCTTACGAAAAGGTTTTCAGGTGCAGGGTATAGTTCTATCAGTAAATTCATATTAAGGGTAAAGTCAATCTGTAAATCTAGAAATAAATTCGGTGCATTCAGATAATGTCTATTTAAAGTCACGACCGAATCTAACTTCAAAATTAACGATACGAGTATATCACAGCCATGGTTACAACTATGCTCCGCATTAGAAGTCGATTCCGGATTCTTTCGGTTAGAAGGAGGATGATTAAACGTAATGTCTCGTCGATGAACAGTTTATTTTCGAGAAAAAAAAATAGCTATAATTAGACAAGTAAGGCAAAAGATATCGGTCCTGAACTTTTTTCAACAGTCTTCTCCAGACGTTAGGAACCACTGTTTTAGGGGAGCTGCAGGAAACGTAATTTTCGACAGATGGACTGGGATCACCAAATTCCCTCACCTTACCCTTCCTCGTCATCAGAATGGGTGTTCAACTCTTAATTACCGATCCAGTGTGCGAACTGACCCATCTTGAAATCGGTTGAATTCTTTAAAACACTCGGTGTACGAATTTTTATGAAGCCTTAAATAACAATATCTGAAATATATCATTTTAAAATACATACCTTAACTTTTCAGATAAAAAAGTGGCTACTTAATTAAGCCTTTGCCGTGATGTTTTAGTAAGTAAGATAATAATAACAACTGTGTAAGTTACTGTCTTCCTTCTGTGAACGACTGTCTACATCATATATCACGTCACTGATTAATTATGACGTGCACCGCCAAACATTTGCACTGCTTTTCTCTGAACACTCGCTGTGATTCGGGTGGTAGCCCTGCATTCCAGTTTTCATCGAGAATTAAGTTACTGTTTGTCGTGTGTACCCTGGGATATTACTAGCGAACGCTGCTGTGATTCATGTGTAACCTCGTTACAGTCTTACAGGAGGCGAAATTCAAAAGCACATCTCTTCATTTGCGCACGGCCTGTGAATAAAAATTTCAGTGAGCTGTGAGGCGCGTCAGATTCATTTGCGATGCCTCGCTCCTGAACAAGCGTTGAAAGAGTAAAGCAGCTGCCAGCCGCCAGTAACGAAGCAGGGGAGATGAATAAACATGGTTGCTCCGTGGAGCCTACTCCTCTGTTGATTGGAAAACTTTGGCACCTGTCTGCGGCAAGTAGAACGGGCGGTATGGTCTCCTGGCGACCACCTCAGAGACCCGTCTACAAAATGCATTAGCGTTTGTGAATATTATGATAGTAAGGATACGTGTTACTAAAGTGTTCTTTATACCACAGACTGAATGCAGAACAATACACAATTTACCGTAATTCCTGAACTGCACGTGACCTCAGATTCTGAGAGTTCATTGTGACGTAAAGCCAACCAGCATGCTGAAATCCGAGGTGGTAAAACACCGTAGCTTACTCGGCTCCTGTACCCAAAATTTTTCTTAATCCAACATCGATATCGCAATCTGCTCTGTCAATATGAGCTCCCGAAAACAATTACGCTGTTATCTCTGGATTCAGAGACCACCTGTGTATGTTCTTATAAAGTTTTCATCCACCCCGTCGAATGCAAGTCCACAAAACATCAACAGTAGTCGCTGAAAGACCTAGTGGAATTGGCGTAAGGAGTTGCATGAAGCACCGGCAGTACAGCGTCCCTTAAAACATTCGTGACATCAACGTCACACGGAACTATCACTCGGTTACGACAGGCACTTCCCCCATGTGATCATAGGTGACAGTGAATATTCGAGACTAAAACGACAGTTCGCGTTCCGACGGGAGGCAACCGAAATAGCCATGTTGGTCGAATGGCATCTACACATCATTTTCTAGACAGCTCAGAATCAGACCAAGGGGATCATGTGGGTAACTGTTCATAACTCCGTGTGTTAATCTACAGATATTTTTTGTCACTTGTGTCTTATTTCACCTTTAAAAATGATTTATAAATGTGAAAAATGTTAAGATACACCGCACTTGGAAGTCCACGTTATGCTTCAGACCCCCTGAAACTCACTAGGCGGACAAGTACAAAACCTTTCCTCTTTAAGTTGGGACCCCTCAGTTTTTATAAAAGATACAGCGGATAGGCAAAATAATGTGAACACCCGTACTTGCTTGAGAATAGTTTATTAGTAAGGGGTTGGACCCCCATTTGCCCGTAATACAGCTACGTTTCTTCTTGGAAAACTGGCATATAATGATTGTTTAGTCCCCAGTAGAATGTTATGCTACTCTTCGATCAAAACTTCTTCTAACTCCTGTAGTGACGAGGAAGGCGGAAATCTGCTCCGGAGTCGGCGCTCCAATACCGCCCACAAGGTTTCGATAATGTTTAAGTCAGGGGACTGTGCTAGCGAGGGATGATGTTGCAGTTCAGTTGCATCTTCTCATACCACGATTGTACTGTCCTCCTGGCTGTGGAAATGGGCGCCTTATCATCCTGAAAAATGGCATCATTGTTGGGGAACAACATTTGAATCATGGGGTGCAACTGACCACCTAAAATGTTCACATAATCGTTGGCTGTAACACGGCCTTTGAGAGTAATAATAAGACCAGCAGAATACCGCGATGTGGCTGCCCACACCATCACACTTCCACCTCCATGCTTAACAGTTGGAATCAAGCAATCAGGATTGTAGGCTTTCTTTGGAGTTCTCCAGACGTAAACCCGCTGTTTGAAATAACGAAAACTTTGACTCGTCGGACCATATGACGTGTTTCCACCTACCAGTCGCCCAGGATTTATGCTCCTGACACCATGTTTTACGCTACTTTGCGTTGGCTGTCGTCACTAATGGTTTCGGTACAGCAGCTCGTCCATGAACATTCGCTTTATGGAGTTCCCGGCGGACAGTGTCGATGAATACGGGGTCTCGACAATCGCTATTGAGCTCTGCAGTCACTTTAGCCGCCGTAGTTTTGTGTTGTTTTAACACAATTTTCGTGTTAGCGTACGGCCACGTCTGTCATTTAGTTTTGATTTTCGCCCACTATTACGTTTACACTATGATGTTTTTCCATCTTTTGTGGAAGCTGTTGTGAGTGTTGAAACAGTTGCTAATGAGACTTTCAGTAAGTTGGCTGTCTTGGTTACTGATGCTCCAGCTAATCGGGCCCCCACAATCTGCCCTCCTTGGAACTCTGCTAGCTCTTTCATTGCACGTCGACCTCGGCCTGTGAATGCAAATCCGAAGTGTGCATTACCATTAAACAACCTGCACTGATGCCTGGTTCGTACTCAACAAGCACAGTACAGCGCGACACGTGCCTTACCTGCGTTGTTGACCGCCAAACACAACCATCTCATTACTACTGCTGTTCACATTATTTTGCCTATCCCCTTTATTTTCACGTATAAAGACCAGAAAAGTGCTAAAGCCTTTATTTTTCTGTAGCTGCACTGGTGTGCTAAACTTGAGGACGAAAGTAAAGTCCGCATCTAGTGTCACAGCAAAGTAACATAGCTCGATGAAACTTGGACCATACTTAGAAAGCATTGCCACAGTTGAAACATCCCCTTAGAAAAATTAATGAATTACTATGCTGATAAACCTCTTACGTTATTTGATTTTCAAACAGCTGAGCAAAACTGAACGTACTCAGACATTTCTCTCTTTACTTATTCTGATCAACACTAAACTGAACGCAATCTGACTTTCAATAATCCCTACAAAAGGAAGGCCCTGACTAACTATAACCTATACCTTTCGTGAATCACTTACCTGACAAAAATCTTCGTTACTCGAACTACTGCAATACAGCGAGCGCCACTACTGCCAGCTAAATAAAATATTCTAACTACTGAAGGCACTAAGTACTGACAGGCATAGTTAGGAAATGAAATATTTTGATAGAGAACAAACAATGTATTTACCTTAATAATGTTCAAAAGTCATCACACACACACACACACACACACACACACACACACACACACACACACACACACACATATATATATATATATATATATATATATATATATATATATATATGCCCAACACTACAATAGCAAATACTCCAACAATGCAAACCAGCCACACACTGCACACAGCACAATCAGTGAATCTCCTATAGAGCGCTACGTGACGTTCCCGACATAAAAACCTGAGCAGCCTACTTACACAGTATAGTACAGAAGGTAACTAACAGGAAAACGCAATGAGACGAACAGAAATGACACTTTTGTTCTAAGACAATAATTACATTGAAGTCATCGTGGTTTATGATGGTCCCCTGGATTTCGCACAGAGCGGGACATGGCTCTTGTGATCACCAAGGACGGCAATGTATTATCTGCGCTCCCCTGCTGCCCTCCCCCCCCCCCCCAAAAAAAAAGGTTCAAATGGCTATGAGCACTATGGGACTTAACATCTGAGGTCATTAGTCCGCTAGAACTACCTAAACCTAACTAAGGACATCACACACATCCATGCCCGAGGCAGGATTTGAACCTGCGACTGCAGCAGCCGTGTGGTTCCGGACGGAAGCGCCTAGAACCGCTCGGCCACGGAGGCCAGCGCTGGCCCAAAAGTTGGTAAGGAGTTCATTCGAGTTGGTTGGCCGTTCCAATCCTCCACCAGCGCAGTTGACAAGTGCTGGATGGGGGTTAATGCACGTGATCGTTCTGCAGTACGAAAATGGCTCTGAGCACTATGGGACTCAACTGCTGTGGTCATCAGTCCCCTAGAACTTAGAACTACTTAAACCTAACTAACCTAAGAACAGCACACAACACCCAGCCATCACGAGGCAGAGAAAATCCCTGACCCCGCCGGGAATCTGCAATACGACTCTCCAACGCATTCCACGCGTCCTTGATGGATTTTAAGTCGGTGGAACGTGCAAGCAAGTCCATTCGCCGAATATTCTCCTGTTCCAAAATCCTCGCCATCTGCGCCATTCGATGACGTCGCCCATTCTCATCCAGAAAAATCATGTTGGAGCAGAATGCACCCCCGGAAAGAAACACTTGTGGAAGAGGTATAGTACCATAATAACGTTGACCGGTAAGTTTAACGTGTTCAAAGATGTCGAGGTCGGTATGCCCGCGCAACGTTATGCCTCCCCACACCACAACACCTGGACCACCAAACGAATCGTTTCGGCAATGTCCCTGGATGCATTACGTACCCTCACATAGCGAGAGATTGGGAATACCTCCAATGCTCTCCCAGGGGCGTCCTCTAGACTTCGCTATGGGCAGTCATATCAGAAATTTGTCTACAGATTTTGGTACATACTACATTCAGAGTTTTACCTTCCGTGCGATTTAATACGACGAAGCAATTAAAACTGTGAGTAGAGTTGGGAGAGAGTGAATTGGATTACACCGACATTTTTCTCGTAAGATATTTTCGGTTCAACACTTGTAATCACATTCATATCATTGTTTTTCCCAAGCCATTAATAAATTACACACACACACACCACGTACAGCATTGCTGCACCGAAATTTCAGTGGAGGCACAAAACTGTTTTCATTCATTCAGCAAAATAGATTCGTAAGGATCAGAATACGTTATTCGGAGAATTTCATAGCTAAAAATATACCAGTGTTGAAGAGGTCTTTGTTATTTCTAAATTTCCGAGGAGAAGGGTAAAACTGTTTAAGCCTCCAGCAGGAATCTCATAACTCTTTCGCATCGTTTGTTATGCTTCATTGGGAGATAACGCAAACGCATTTGTTTTATGTAAACAGAATCTGCGAGCACAACCGGTTTTATTTTATTGTCTTACATAAACTAATATCTTGCTTTTCTTGTGATGAATCTCCTTCACAAGTGCATATCTCAGAATATGCACCTGAATTTTGGTCTTAGCAATGTAACAAATACAGGAATAATAGTGCTACACAACTAAAATTGTCATAGATACTCCAAATTATCTGGTTACAGTACTGATAATAACAGTAAACATATACATTTGGTACTATGGATGTTGCGTATACCCATTTGGAGCAGATACAATGTAGTGACATAAAAACAGATTACACAGAGTACGTTATTGAAGGTATTGATCCTACAAATATGATAATTTAATTGCTATTCATTTCTGTTTATATAAACGCAAGTGTCTCCTGGACCAAAGTCATGAAAGCTATAAAGGACCAACAGTCAACTCACACTTAAAAAGGAGGAATCGTTTATGCAGTGGGTAGTCAAGGTCAAAATAAATTAGTAGAACAGCGAGTTGAAAAAACGTGAAATTTCTACAATGTATTGACTCGATAAGTAAGATGAAACCGAATTCTATAAGAAAAAAGAAAGCACTAGGAATGTCAAAACCAAGTGAATTTAAACTGCAAACAAGACCGTCCTAAGTAAAGCCGGAATTAGCTGCCCAGCAAGTAGGAAATTTCTCTGACGTTAGTGGCACGAGGAGGGTCACACAATTACATAGTCAGTGCTGACATAGTCACTCCCACGTGAAAAATTAGAGTCCGCAGCTCGTGGTCGTGCGGTAGCGTTCTCGCTTCCCACGCACGGGTTCCCGGGTTCGATTCCCGGCGGGGTCAGGGATTTTCTCTGCTTCGTGATGACTGGGTGTTGTGTGCTGTCCTTAGGTTAGTTAGGTTTAAGTAGTTCTAAGTTCTAGGGGACTGATGACCATAGCTGTTAAGTCCCATAGTGCTCAGAGCCATTTGAACCAGTTGAAAAATTAGACTAACTCCAAAGAAGAGAAGCACACGACACTAAATAATAGCGCACTTAACCATGTAACATTGTACCTGGATTGCAGTATCAAAGAAGAGGTTGGTACTCAAGCGGGAAAGAGCCACAGATGTAACTGGCTTAAAGGAGTTCTCTCTGTACAAGCATCGCCCCCGAGGAACATGACAAGAACTGAGCTGATATTGAATTCGTGTTAGGAAATGGATTGGATTGGATTGTTTGGGGGAAGAGACCAAACAGCGAGGTCATCGGTCTCATTGGATTAGGGAAGGAAGGGGAAGGATGTCGGCCGTGCCCTTTCGAAGGAACCATCCCGGCATTTGCCTGAAGCGATTTAGGGATTGAACCGTCGTCCTCCCGAATGGTTAGGAAATGGGAACACAGGTTACGGACGGATGGTAAATATAAACAAAATGGTTCAAATGGCTCTGAGCATTATGGGACTCAACAGCTGACGTCATCAGTACCCTAGAACTTAGAACTACATAAACCTAACTAACCTAAGGACATGACACACATCCATGCCCGAGGCAGGATTCGAACCTACGACAATAGCGGTCGCGCGGTTCCAGACTGAAGCGCCTAGAACCGCTCAGCCACATCAGCCGGCTGGTAAGTATAAATGTCGTCAGTATACTATCCAAGACTTGACTGCCGTTCAGTGGTTGTTAAAATTCTGTAGAAGATCGAACCCTAGACAACTGGAAAACCGTGGCCTAATCAGATGAGTCCTGATTTCAGTTGGAAAGAGCTCATGTTAGAGTATGGTGCAGATGCCACGAAGTCATGGACCCAAGTTGTCAACAAGGCACGGTGCATGCTGGTGGTGGTTCCATAATGGTATGGCTCTGAGCACTATGGGACTCAACTGCTGAGGTCATTAGTCCCATAGAACTTAGAACAAACCTAACTAACCTAAGGACATCACAAACATCCATGCCCGAGGCAGGATTCGAACCTGCGACCGTAGCGGTCTTGCGGTTCCAGACTGCAGCACCTTTAACCGCACGGCCACTACGGCCGGCTCCATAATGGTATGGCTTGTGTTTCAATGGACTGGACTGGGTCCCCTGTTATGTCCTTCAGCTACATGGCGAGCGTTTGCGCCATTCATGGACTTCATGTTTCCAAACAACGATGGCATTTTTATGGATCACAAAACCCCATGTCACCGGACCACAATCGTTCACAACTGGTTTGAAGAACATTCTGGACTGTTCGAGCGAATGATTTGGCCACCGCATAGCTCGATATGAATCCCACTGAACATTTATGGGATATAACCGGGATGCCAGTTCGTGCTCAATATCCTGTACATGAAACACTCCGCAATTGCAGACGGCTATTATTCATTATGGCACACCTTTCAACGACTTGTTGAGTCCATGGCAAGTTGAGTTGCTGCACTGCGTCAGGGAAAAGAGTTCCGTCACCAAATTAGAAAGTATCTCATGACTTTCGTCACTTCACCGTACTATAATGTATGAAGCAACATCCACACTATGGTTTAGGTTTCCAGTTGATCGCGTCAAGAGAGTGGGGAACTCAGATATAACAGAAGGTTAAAAGCGTTTACAAATATCTGAGCCCAGTTGAAGAACAGCTACATATCGATCAATATTATCTTACTGAACTTCAGGGTGATACTGTCATTGTTTTATCCTTTTCAACCACAGAAGGACTTCAGTATAATATGGAAGAACTAAATAGAACAGATATGGGCTGGAAATTACTCACATTAAGACCAAAATTATAAATGTTCTGCGTTGCACACCATATTCTGAAATTGTGTGGTCTTCAGCCCTGAGACTGGTTTGATGCAGCTCTCCATGCTACCCTATCCTGTGCAAGCTTCTTCATCTCCCAGTACCTACTGCCACCCACATCCTTCTGAATCTGCTTAGTGTAGTCATCTCTTGGTCTCCCTCTACGATTTTTACCCTCCATGCTGCCCTCCAATGCTAAATTTGTGATCCCTTGATGCCTCAGAACATGTCCTATTAACCGGTCACTTCTTTTTATCAAGTTGTGCCACATACTCCTCTTCTCCCCAATTCTGTTCAATACTTCATCATTAGTTATGTGATCTACCCATCTAATCTTCAGCATTCTTCTGTAGCACCACATTTCGAAAGCTTCTATTCTCTTCTTGTCCAAACTATTTATCGTCCATGGTTCACTTCCATACATGGCTACACTCCATACAAATACTTTCTGAAACGACTCCCTGACACTTAAATCTATACTCGATGTTAACAAATTTCTCTTCTTCAGAAACGCTTTCCTTGCCATTACCAGTCTACATTTTATATCTTCGCTACTTCGACCATCATCAGTTATTTTGCTCCCCAAATAGCAAAACTCCTTTACTACTTTAAGTGCATCATTTCCTAATCTAATTCCCTCAGCATCACCCGACTTAATTTGACTACATTCCATTATCCTCGTTTTGCTTTTGTTGATGTTCATCTTATATCCTCCTTTCAAGACACTGTCCATTCCGTTCAACTGCTCTTCCTAGTTCCTTGCTGTCTCTGATAGAATTACAATGTCATCGGCGAACCTCAAAGTTTTTATTTCTTCTCCATGGATTCTAATACCTACTCCGAACTTTTCTTTTGTTTCCTTTACTGCTTGCTCAATATACAGATTGAATAGCATTGGGGAGAGGCTACAACCCTGTCACACTCCCTTCCCAACCACTGCTTGCCTTTCATGTCCCTCGACTCTTATAACTGCCATCTGGTTTCTGTACAAATTGTAAATAGCCTTTCGCTCTCTGTATTTTACCCCTGCCACCTTGAGAATTTGAAAGAGAGTATTCCAGTCAACATTGTCAAAAGCTTTCTCTAAGTCTACAAATGCTAGAAACGTAGGTTTGCCTTTCCTTAATCTTTCTTCTAAGATAAGTCGCAAGGTCAGTATTGCCTCACGTGTTCCAACATTTCTACGGAATCCAAACTGATCTTCCCCGAGGTCGGCTTCTACTAGTTTTTCCATTCGTCTGTAAAGAATTCGCGTTAGCATTTTGCAGCTGTGACTTATTAAACTGATAGTTCGGTAATTTTCACATCTGTCAACACCTGCTTTTTTGGGATTGGAATTATTGTATTCTTCTTGAAGTCTGAGGGTATTTCGCTTGTCTCGTACATCTTGCTCACCAGATGGTAGAGTTTTGTCAGGACTGGCTCTCCCAAGGCCATCAGTAGTTCTAATGGAATGTTGTCTACTCCCGGGGCCTTGTTTCGACTCAGGTCTTTCAGCGTTCTGTTAAAGTCTTTACGCAGTATCGTACCTCCCATTTCATCTTCATCTACATCCTCTTCCATTTCCATAATATTGTCCTCAAGTAAATCGCCCTTGTATAGACCCTCTATATACTCCTTCCACCTTTCTGCTTTCCCTTCTTTGCTTAGAACTGGTTTTCCATCTGAGCTCTTGATATTCATACAAGTGGTTCTCTTTTCTCCAAAGGTCTATCTAATTTTCCCGTAGGCAATATCTATCTTACCCCTAGTGAGACAAGCCGCTACATCCTTACATTTGTCCTCTAGCCATCCCTACTTAGCCATTTTGCACTTCCTGTCGATCTCATTTTTGAGACGTCCGTATTCCTTTTTGCCTGCTTCATTTACTGCATTTTTATATTTTCTCCTTTCGTCAATTAAGTTCAATATTTCTTCTGTTGCCCAAGGAGTTCTATTAGCCCTCGTCTTTTTACCTACTTGATCCTCTGCTGCCTTCACTACTTCATCCCTCAGAGCTACCCATTCTTCTTCTACTGTACTTCTTTCCCCCATTCCTGCCAATTGTTCCCTTATGCTCTCCCTGAAACTCTGTACAACCTCTGGTTCTTTCAGTTTATCCAGGTCCCATCTCTTTAAATTCCCACCTTTTTGCAGTTTCTTCAGTATTAATCTACAGTTCATAACCAATAGAACGTAGCTGAAAGAAAATGCTGTAACCACTGAATCAAATGAGGTACTTAAACGTATGAAGCAACCGGAAATTGAGAGTTTACCAGACTGGAAACAGCGTCTTTGTCTTCTGAATAATGAAAAAGCACAGTGTAACCTATAGACACTTTGCGGGCAGACACATCTACTTGACTACTCTGCAATTCACACTTAAGTGCCTAGCAGAGGGTTGATCGAACCATCTTCAGACTATATCTCTACCGTTTCACATTGTTAATATCGCACAGAAAAAACGAACACCAAAATCTTTGCATGCAAATTTTGATTTTTCTTATTTTACTATGATGATCATGTATTCCTATATGGGTTGGCCTTAAGAAAACATTTTTGCATTCGGAGGAAAAAGTCTGTGGTCGAACTTTCGTGAAAAGATCTCGCTGTAACGTGGAATGTCTTTGTTTTAATGATTGCCATTCCAGCTGGCGTATCTTACCCGTGACACTCTCTCCCCTCTTTTTCGATATCCTCCCCCACTCCTATCTGACGCGAATCCCATCACTCGCTGCAATACTCCAGAAGAGGACGGAAAGCGTGGTGTAGGCGGTCTCTGTAGTAGATTAGTAGCACCCACTCCGTGTTCTGTTAATAAAATGCAGTCTTCACTTCGTCTTCCCAAAAACGTTTTCTGTGGGACGTTTCAAATTTATCTTGTTCGAAATTGTAATCCATAGGTATTTAGTTTAATCTACGGCCTATAATTTAGTGTAATTTATACTACAACAGAAATTTAACAGACGCTTTTATTATTCATGTGGAGGGCATCATACTTATTATTTTGAGTCAAGAGCCAATTTTTGAAAATGCAGTTATCTTGTCTAAATCATTTTGCAATTTGTTTTGATCTTCTGATGGCTTTACTAGACGGCAAAAGGTAGAACCAGCTGCAAACCATCTAAGAGGTCTGCTCAGATTATCTCCTAAATCGCTTATATAGATCAGGAACAACAGAAGGCCTATAACACTTGCATGTGAAGGGACCACACAGACTGCCCTTTGCAGTGACAGAAACTACAGAAACTAAGAGACAGAAAGAGGGGGGGGGGGGGGAGCAGTTACATAAAATCAATGCAGATAATCTGACTTCTGTCACACATTTGTGGTGTGATAACGAGTTGATTGATACCGAACGGGAACCTATCACTTGATTAATTTAAAAGTTCCGAAGATAAATCATTCGATTTGACCATTAAAACTAATTTTCTGTGACTATCAAACCACAGTGATGTCAGGCCTTCAAAGATGGGAGGACTGGAGGGGGCTAACTATTTTTCCCGTTTAATTTATATTAAAATCCATCTAGATGACAGAGTCTTAAAATTTGTAACAGTTACGTTCTACTACATCCAGATGGCAAACGGCGACACAGCGCGCTACGGGGAGTTGGCGCCCAAACAGGCCCATCTACCTAATCTTCAGACACCGAGCCGTGCTTCCAGTCCACCACTCTGGAACCGATAACTCCTCACCTTCCAGTAATGTTAGCATCTGGCACCTTTTCGTATATAGCAGAAGTGCACCGTAGGAGGTGCTCATGGTAAGAAAGGTCCTAGGCAAAGATCTTTCAACTCAGTCGTGCGCAGTTGTTTGGAGATGCACGACGTGCCGCTTCGTAAGTAGAAGTGACACGGAAGTGGCCATCATCTTAATCAAGGCTGTCTTTTCATCACTTGAGAAGCAGCCTCGTGTAACATCCAAGTGCTATCGGATATCACGATTACCGAAAGGGACCTTGCAGAAACTCCAGTGGGTCTCACACGCCATGACTCGAAGTACCAGGCTTGACTCTAGTACCACGACTCTCTCAGCAGTAATGTAGTAAGTTACATCGTGCTGCCTCTTTTCCTGCTTTTGGGCCTCAACTCGAGTGGCTTGCTTCTATTATGATCGAGAAAGAATTCTCATAAATATTTTCATTGTCTCTTGAGGTATTTGTTCTCAGTTTTATTGCTTCCTGTGTATTTATTGGCCTACAGCAGGATGAAAGATTGTGTTTTAACCAATATTCGTGATGGCACTGTCATGACTATAGTGACAGCACTACTTCAATCGTTTTCTCTCTTTGGTGCACTACAGTTGAGACGTTTGCAACCAAAAGGGCCTATAGTACACTGTCTGTTGATATTACGATGAACCTGCTTTGTATATGAAAATTTGTGAAAAGCTGTCTCAGTGGTTTTTCTGATATTCACTTCCATAAGGGCGCAAATCACAAATTCTTAGCTACACTGAGGCCCATTTCTTCATAAAAGCTGAAAGCTCTTGAAGGAATGTCCCCATCATAAACTCATATTCCATGGTTTCAGCATTCCAGTCTGTAAAATGGACGTTGAGGACTTCAGAACCTTTAAAAGTGTAATCGATCTCACTACCAAACCAAAATGTGATGTTCGTGGTAACAATGTACACTTCAAAAATTTGACAATCATAAAGTTTTTAATGGGTTTCCACGAACTGTTGCTTCAAGTAACACATTCTTCACTGGAGAATGTGAGAGTCCACCATTTTCTTCAAGTCACATCGAGGGAGACCACAATTTGTTATTTCTTCACAGTTTGTGGTGCCCAGATACATAGACGGAAGGCAAATATCAACCTTGAAACATAAAGACTTAAAGAAAGTACTGTATAAAACTTGAAGCACGTAAACTTAACCAAGCTCTATATTTCTTGCCTATATTGAACAAAATGTTTTATCTGAACCTCAAGCCAGAGAATGTGCTTATTTGAAATGATGATAACGAGGATCATCAAGTGTTGGAATAGGTCATAACTGTGAGTTTGGTGCATTTAGTGTCTGTTCTTCATGTTCTGATTCTAGTTCCACATCATTACAAACTACACACACACACACACACACACACACACACACACACACACAAACACACACACACACAAAAAATACGCTACTGTCACTAGTCCAAATATGAAAATTTTGTCGTTTGACAATGATAATAACGCTAAATGTCAATTACAATTTGATAACATGAAGTGAGTATGTGTTTTTTTTAGGAAATATAGGATGTTGAGACTGGTGATTCGCACACAAAGTTGATTTTCACGCATATCAATTTTTCACCAAACTTTCTATCTGTTCTTGGCGCCCTTATGGGTCTCAGCGCCTCATTTCAAAATAACATCTCAAGGGACCTTCCACTGACTAGCTTTTCCCTGTCCGCTTTCTGTAAATTCCTCAACGTCTAGACAACAACCCCTGACAGCAGGAGACGAATCCGGCAGTCTGTCCAGTCAATAGACAGTACATCAGCAGCTGGGTGACTATCATTCTGAATGACAGGGAAAAGGTGTGAGGTCACTTTTCTGTCTTTAATTCCAGTCACCACAGATGCGTCAATTGTTTGGATCCCTGTGACACTATGTTACGTCCAAGAGGTTACCCAGCATTCCTAGTCGCAGCAATAATACCACCAATAAGTGGTGTAAAAGGGAAGACAAAAGGTAAGGATAACATAGTGTCTGTTATGAAACTCAAGTGGGAAAGCTCAAAACTTTGTGGTAGTCACAGCGAGAAGAGATGATCTAAAGAATTATTTTCCGGATTTCTCGTGACAGGTAATGGTCCATACGACTGAAGATGGCAGACAATCAAGAAACGAGCAGGACATATTTGTTCGATACACATTATCTGGTCTCAGGGACAACCGCTGCTATAAGTAGACATCTTGAACAGTAACCGTTTGTCTGCTCTTGTAAATGAAAAAAAGTTTAGTAATTTGCTTTGTTTACCTATCACTTATTTCCTACAATATGCTCAATTAAGCACACCTCAAATAATACGTTATACGTCTACATTCTGATAACGATTTTTGCCAGTATTTTTCTCATTAGGTGCTTAAATAACATATGACAACTCAAATTATTTTCTGTTCACGATTTTTTGTTATCTACCGTTGCTTTATTATGGTATTCGGGGCAAGATACGAATATTTTTTGTCTCCGAACGTGACGTCACCACACGAATTTCTATACGTTATATTGCCCCACTGCGCATGCGTAGAGCCGATTTCCAACACCTACACGGCTTGTCGCTCAGTCCATATCTGGCTACTTTCCCGCCTGCTTATCCATGCATTGCGTTCTCCTGTATTTATGGTATGTCATTTTCACACAAATTTCCCCAAGAGTGTTTATACTGTTTTTATTACTAAGTGGGTTCTTATTAATATCTCCTTCATTTTCATTAATTTTTAACGGCTCTTGACGGATTTTGCCCCTATATCTAGTTGTTAACAGGCTACGTTCTGTCTACTGTTGTCCGTTTGGGTTCATGGTAGGTGTTTTTAATTTTTAGTTTTTGACTGGTTGTTCTAGCCCGTTATTGGTCTTTTATCGCATTATGTTGGAAGGACACTGCTTGGCGGTTTTTATAGTTTAAAAAGAAATTACGTACGCTTGAGGAAGCGTGGACATATACTTTAAGCTTACCTGACGATCCGCTAACTGCGTTATTTATTCATAGACAAGGAATGCTACATCCCGTCCATGTTGGACCTTTAATGTCATGGTTCACCATGTAAGTAATTTGCTCTATTTCTCACTACTGATTGTAACTATGAAACAACCACAATTGTAACGAACGGTTTTTGTAATTTAACAGATATAACCTGTTGATGTGGCTTTTAGGTTACGAAACCGGTCATTAAACAAATTATTTGCAAGAGCAGCTAAGTGGTTATTATTCAAGAGATTTGTTTGAATAGATCTGAATATCTGAATCCTTAAACGAGTCTGTATGATACTTACCAAGCATCGAATGAAACACACTTGAAGATTATGATAGTTATAAGTGTGATGAAAACCGAGTTTATGTTTTTTTGTGCCACAGGAGCATGTTACGCAAAATGCTGGACTTGCTACTAAGAACTGTAGTTGTGCGGAGGCTGTCTTCCAGAACAAAAAAAGCAGTAAAGATGCGTACTAATGCTGGGCTTAAGAGGCAGACTTCTTTCTTCGTTCTGTAACAGGAATGGGTTTCTTTTATTGTAGACATAAATTACAACGAGTAACACTAACACAGGTCAAAGTTTCATCGTATTTGTTTACACTAAATTCTCGTGTTCTGTAATGCTCTGTATACCAGCAGCCGTCATAAATTCATTCCTTGGCAGTACTCACAGCCGTCTTGCACCAGACTGCTTTAATAGAACGAGCGATGCCAAGAAGATGGAGAAACGGCTATTGCATCCATGTTCTAATGCTGGCAACTATGCAGGATCCCTTGGACTCGTATTCTGTATGTTTCTGGAAGGCTGAAGATGCCAACAGACTGACAAAAAAAATTCTTAGGATTGTAATGATCCTTATTTATTTCTGTTTTTCCTCTTCATATTTTCTCGGCCGCTTTTTCTGCTGGTCATATCTTTCTATCTTGTGCTAATTTTTTCGTTTCTGCATGTCTACTTTTCCTACCATCAGCTATCTAATATTATAGATATTCTATCATTTGTCAGCTCTTGCTATTGTCACATACTACCGTTTTTTTCCGTGTCACATCAACAAATCTGGGATGTCTTTATCCATTATTCCTATTCAGTGCTGCCTTAGACATATAGCTTCGCACATTCTTTCTAATAATTTCTTACTTTCCACTTTGTGTATCCACTTAATACCAAACGCATTTCTATAGCAACACTTTTCATAGTTTCATTTACGTAACCAACAATACAGTTTTCGAAACTGCGCGGTATGTTTCCACAGTGAAATTGAACACGTGATGTCAGCCTCTAGGAGGCAAGAGTGGGGTAATAGAGTTTTAGTAGTTGTGGGCTATAGTCAGCGTTGATGTCCAGACCTCAGACTACGCAATTTTCGTCAAAGAACAAATAATAATTCTGCCTGGTAAAATTTGATTTTTTATACCTTTTAGCTAAAGTACACGAAGCCAAAATTTACTTGTAGGTTAAGCGCAGGCCTGTCAGCGAAACTTATACCTCCTTGCTATAAAGACGTGCTCCTTGGTATAAAGACGTGACGTTCAGAACGATTAAACTTTTTTTAAAACATTAAAAAATCTTTAGCACTGTCCGATATTTTCAGGGAATGAAAGAGCGGTCTTAGATAATTTGTTAAAATGTAAGAAATCTCTTAGTTACCTGTATCGCGTACATATAAAAAAATTAAATTATGATGACTAGTTACAGTTGTCAATGCAAAACGTTCGTGTGTCCATTCAATCTACCAAAACATCCATGTTACAAGCTGTTGCGTATTCACAATAACAATAAAGCAGTCATGGTTCTACGAGAACAGGTACAACTGATTTATTTCAGTTTGATGGACAAATCTGCATAGGCTGAGAGCATTCCTTGTATTCAAATTAGTGTGTGGAAGTTTGTATGCCAGGAAAAAAAACAATTATTTTTACTTTCGACAGCAAGCTACAATTTGCATCTCTCTCTCTCTCCTTGTTATTTTTATAACGTCCAATGGAGTAAAACTACAAAATACAAAAACTTTGCTAATATCAAATGGTAGAGAATGTGATAAGATTTTTGCTGCATCTCTCTCTTCCGACACATCAAACACGGATAGTGTCCATGTGTTGACATTGAGCATATGTGGCGATCCCATTAAATAGACATGTACTGGTCCATTGGAGTAGGTGGCCAGTGATTGATGTCACTTCCACAAACCTGTGTAAAGTTTTGTCACCTCCACAGAAAGACCATATCCCTCAGACTACAATAACAACAGAGGGAATTACTGTGTTGTAGTTTCTTAAATAGCTTTGTACATTGTGTTGTTTTTGTTTTGTTTTTTGGTTTTTTTGTTGTTTTTTTTTTCTTGATGTAATATATCCAAGCAGTATATGACTACAGATTTGTACACCACCATACATTCTCTTTTAACTTTAAGGCCAATGTCAGATGCTAAACCGATACTAACACATTTCGATCCATTGACGCTCACAGAGAGCTGGACATTCAATTCCGTAGGGTATGCTCTTTCCACAGCAAACAGAGGGTGGTGTAAGTAAAAGACAGAGGTGGTGTTCCTTATTGACAAAAACGTGGAAGACATTGCAACATATGGAAACTCAAAGAGTTTGAAGCATTGTGGAGCATTTCCAAATAGCTGTTCAAAGGGTGATGACATCTACATTTAATCTCATCTTCCGCAATGATGGGGTAACAGATATCTTGGTGTTCTATTTTCGAAACGACCAAGAGCAATGATTCTTCATATTGCATGCAGGTACATAACTGCTGTTTTGGTGTCCTAGGTGTTGGTCATCCTGACCTCCAAATCTTTAGGCACTATGTGTCTCATTTTTATGCTTACAATGCATAACTAAATGTTTAATATGGTGTAGCTGGCAGGACTTAAACCCAAAGAGAAGAAACAGCATGACCCACCAGTTGTCAATCGCACCAGTGGAGGAATGGAATGATTTTCATACACCTGGGCTGCCTCTAAGTTCCCTCATTTTTGTTGTATTTTCCTCAGTTTTCATATTTCCATCAATTTTCGCGCTTTTACAAGTGTTCTGTTATTTTAACGTATTTTACCCAAATTTCTATGGCTTACAATGCATAAATGCGTATGGAACAATGGGGTATTCTGCAGGACTTAAAACCATAGAGAACGGATAGTATACAGTATTATTAGTCAATCACACCGGTGGAGGAATGGAAAGATTTTCATATATCCAAGCGAACATGTAAGCACCCTGTAACCTTCCCACAAAAAATGTTTTATATTTATGAATATGAACCATACGTCAACTCCCCACAAAATTATTTAATTACGAAACCACGAATCATGAACCAAGTGTAACCTCCCCACAGAAATATTAGTTAAATAATGAATTTTTTAAAGTATTGTAACCTCTGAACAAAATTGATTTTAATGTAACCTCTGAACAAAATTGGCTCCCATTTATAATCTGTGTGCAAAAATACATTCACATTTAATGTAACCTCAAAATTCAATACGTAAATCCGCAAGTAATAATAAAAAAAATTTGTAACCTGGTAAATTTTATGAGGACAGCAGCGCTGCCCTTCGGCCTTGTATTCTGAATAAAAAAACAAAAATTCTTACCTAAAAAAAAACTGCAAATATATCTGCTCTTATGTAGAAATTTTTTGACACAGCTTCGTGCAATGCTGGCGTATATTTTTTTTTTATTCTTGGAAGGAATGATCATGCATTGGAAATATTCTTTAAATTGAAATGAATGCTTTTCTTTAAAAAAGTTACTTTATATTGAAAAAATTATTATTGGGGCATTTTTTTGGAACAAATTATATGACAATTAACATACATTATTAGGTATGCGCAAGGCTGCTTCTTTACCTTCTACAACAATACTCATCCTGCAGAGTCCTGACCAGAGTCCCGAGCAGAGCACACAGCCGACACGCGCCGACTCCCGCCGACTCACGCAGACTACTCGGGACTACTGTCGACTCGCGTAGACTAGCGGCAAGCAACAACTAACAACATACTACTGTCTGGTCAGAGACTCTGCCATGCCTCGCCCATCGCCGGCAACGCATACGTCTTACATAACCCTCCACTGGGGGGGGGGGGGGGGGGGAGGGCAAAAATTTGGCAGCGATGGTGAGTCAATTGGACTTGTTATGAGCAACAAATTTTTCTTAATTAACTAAGTTTACAATCACAGAATATATACATATATATAAGTGCAGAACATGAAATAAAATATAGTGCACATGCACTGAGTACAGAACATATCAGGCAATCACAAATGTATAGGCAACGAGTACAAATCATATTGAGAAATGACAAAAGTGCACAAGCACTGTAGTTCAGAACATATCAGCAAATCGCAAAATGTATATGCAATGAATACAAATCATGTTAACAACATGAAAGTGCACACGCACTGTAGTACAGAACATATCAGGAAATCACAAAATATATACGTAATGAGTACAAATCATATTAACAAATGGCATAAAGTGCACTCGCACTGTAAAACTCTTTAGCATTTTTACAACCAATAAACATATCAAGGAGTGAAATAAAGTGCACACGCACTGTAGAAGTCTTTAGCATTTTTACATAACTTATCATGGAGTGAAATAAAGTGCACACGCACTGTATAAGTCTTTAGCATTTTTACATAACATATCATGGAGTGAAATAAAGTGCACACGCACTGTAGAAGTCTTTAGCATATTTAGGACAACTGATCATATTAACAAATGAAAATGAAGAGCACACGCACTGTATATGTTATTATCATTTTACAAGAATTTAAACGCATTCTATAAGTGTTTACCATTTTACAAGAACTAGGAAAGGAATGGGAAGGATTGCGTCATGGTTGTAGCACTTTAGGTTGCACGCAGCTGCACTGAAAGTCCACATCTTTCTACAGAAGAACAACACCAAGTGAGACAATCTGAAGTTCTTTTCCTTGAAGTATTAATCAGTGTAGCCAAGACACTGAAATGTCGTAATAATATTCCATGTTATCATTTTGGTAGTACATTAGGTACACCAAACAGTGGGACCATAATAACATCTCCATCGCTCAAGGTGGTGGACAGCATGTCGTGTCAACACCACGTTCTTGTAAAGTACACCAACGTAGAATTAGTGCAAAAACCAAATATAGTGCTCCATGATCATGAGGACAGACAGGACAAACGGATATTGCAGTAATTTCTGGTAATTAGGTCAGAAGGTGAAGGACATTAAGTCACATACTAGTCTTCATTGAGAATTACACTAGTCTAACAACTGATTTGAGTAATCGGTGGCACTCATCGCCCAGTTACTGAACATTTCTGTACCATGTATGAAGTATTACAGAATAATGTTCAGAAATTATCTGTTTACAGAGAACATTGGCACTCATTGGCCAGTTACAAACCATTAGAAGTCATCATTCAAAACAGGAGCTAATGAATGGCATAGTATTAACATAATTCACTTAGTTATAGTAATCATTGGCACTCACTGTCCAGTTACAAAACATGTTGCAAGTATTGAATAGTACAAAACATTTTTCATCATTCAAGTGACATACGACATATTTAAAATAATTATTGGCATTCATTGGCATGTTACAAACCATCAGAAGTCATCATTCAAAACAGGGGCTAAAGAATGGCATAGTATCAACATAATTCACTTAGTTATGGTAATCATTGGCACTCATTGTCCAGTTACAAAACATGTAGCAAGTATTGAATAGTACAAAACATTTTTCATCATTCAAGTGACATACTACTCAGAACTGATCATTCCAGTGACATAGGACATATTGAAAATGTAACATACGGTAACTATTATTCAATGTCTGTGACTAGAAAACATTACTCAGAATTACTCAGAACTCCCTTTTTTTTGTGCTAGCAATGCATTGCGTTGAGATCGATACTTAATTACTGGGGCATAACAATATTAGCTTTTGAATTATTGCTGCAAATGAAGATGTGTAACGTCATTCGTCATGAGTCAGCTGTAGCAAGGTTATGAAACAAGTAGAGTATATGTGATCACATTCATAAATGATACAGGTTTAATGACCAACTGCTTATAACACATTAATTTCATGAATAATTTCTCCTGCAAAAAATACAAAATGGATTATTAAACTGAAAGAAGAAACGCATATTATGCTGAAAAGTAGTGAACTTCGAATTAACAGGTAGTGAAATGTGTATAAAATATATATGTTCTCTAGCTGTCCTTTCCAAAACCTTCAGTCATCATACCATGCGACATAAGACATACTGTCAAAACGAACTGCAACAAATACTTAAATAACTACATAGCATAAATACATAAACTTCAACATTATCCTCATCTACAAAGAAAAACTTCATTATCCGTATCATCATAACTCCATTATTATCATCACCTGTAAAGAAAAACTTCATTATCCATATTAGCATATTCTTCATCATTATTCATCACCATTCATTATCATCTGCAAAAAAGTCACTTCATTATACAACTATTCCTTATTTCTACCATATTTCATCACTAAAACTAAGATGTGTAGTTCTGTCTGACAGCCTGCATCAATCGCCTCGTATTCTGAAAGAAAAAATTAGTTAAGACTGCTATTCTATGATGTGTATAGTATATTCTTGTTAATGCTTGTTATTTCTGATCCATTTACTCTTCGTGACGAGGTATTGCATCTTCTTTCGTTCATTCCGAAGGTGAAGTTCCCATTTTTGTTTAATTTATTTCTTTTACACGTTATTGCTTTCTGAAAATGATGAACGAAGATTAATGTCTTGCATTTAAATCATATACCCACTAAATAAAAACTGGTTTATAGTAACATAATTGAGCATACAGCATAGCATGACAGAAAACGTAATATGTCAAAAACATAGACAGTGTGCAGGTGCAAAAAAAATGTACACTGAGTATCACAATGTAGCAGCAAAAAAAAATGTAAAATAGTCACGATGTTGAGATATCATAAGGCAAAAATGTCAAAGTCAACTGGTGTTTGTTATATCTTAAATATTTGATGGTGCATACAAAGAAAACAGGAAAACAATCATACATAGATGAAAAATCGAAAATATGCACGGTGTGGTATATAACGACAAGGAATGTGACCTTCTTTGTGTTCAGCTTGTATGTTGTGTAGTTAATAGAGGCGAGAATTGTAGACTTTAATGGAGAGAGAATTTAATAAAATTAATATGTCACTAGATAGAATTGCATAATTATTCATAAGATACGTAAGTTTATCTGGAAAAATGTGCACAGTCTGATGTGTAACGACAAGAAAAGCGACCTGCTAACCTTACCTTGCCGGGCACTTGCCAAGAAGAAATACGATAATCATCAGTAAGTAGTCACATAAATATAATTGCATAAGTGGTCATAAAATGTGTAAGTTCATCTGGAAAAATATGCACGGTCTGATGTGTAACGACAAGAAGAGCGACCTGTTAACCTTACCTTGCCGGGCACTTGCCAAGAAAAAATACGATAATCATCAGTAAGTAGTCACATAAATATAATTGCATAAGTGGTCATAAAAAAATTAGGAAGTGGCATTACAGTGTGATAAATCATAAAGTATGTTCATTCAATAAAGGGTTTGATGTTGGAGACGTGGTGGTTCCCTTTGGTTTTTCTGGTTCTCAAAGTTTCGACGTGTACTACAATGGGGTGAGGAATGCTGCGAATTCGATATGGACCTGCGTATAGAAGCTCAAATTTACGGCATCTACTCTTTCCTCTGTTGGATAAATAGTGTGTATGTACTAATATCTTCTGTCCAATGTGAAAGTCACGGCGTGTACAAACCTGTTTTTGCTGTCTTCTCCGGCGCTCTGCGGCACGTTTGATGTTGTTCAGCGCAATGTCTATTATTTCATGGTGTCGTAGTCGACGAGATGTAGGAAAGGTTACTAATTCTTTAATTTTGTTAGGTAGTTCAACATTTTTCAGTATAACAGACGGAGATACCATAGTAGATTCATTTGGTATGGAATTAATTACATCCTGGAATGAGAGTATGTATGTGTCCCAATCAATATGTCTTTTGTGGCAGTATATTCTACACAGTTTACCAATTTCTATCATTAATCGTTCACAAGGGTTCGAAGAAGCATGGTACCTGGATATATAGATCGGAGAAATGTTTCTAGCTCGCAACATACATGTCCATATAGAAGATCGAAACTGTGGTCCATTGTCGGAAATTACAATCAACACATGCCCTACATGAAATAGAAAATGTTTTACAAATGCTTTCGAAACAGTTTTAGCAGTAGCTTTGCGTAACGGAGTGAAGGTAATAAATTTTGGGGTGAGTTCAACAGCGACAAAGATGTAGCAAAAACCTCTATCAGTTCTTGGAATCGGACCAAAAATGTCTACAGCGGCATATGTCTCAATTTAATCGGTACAATAGGATGTAATTGAGGAATATGTGAAGTCGTGACTGATTTAGCTTTCTGGCAGATTTTACATGACGCCAAAACTCGTCGTATACGTTTCTCCATGTTGGTAAAATAACAGTTCTGTCTCAGTATAAGAAAACATTTTCTGGCTCCATAATGTGCGTAACTTAAATGAGTATACCAGATTAATTTGTTAACAAGTTCCTCAGGAATGCATAATAACCAATTTTTGCTGTCAGGGCGAGAGCGGCGAAACAGAATATTATTGCGTACATTGTAATGGTTTCTAATGGTAGCATTATTCCTATCTTGCCAAAGGTGTTTAATTTCTTTCCACACGTTGTCTTTACTCTGCTTTTGTGCTATGTCTTGTAATGACGACGAAATGAAATTTTCAAATGCAACTTGTTGAATGTACATGACGTTGAAATTTGCTTCGCGGAAGTTGGTTGCGATGTCTTGCTGATTGTTGCTAAGAGAACGGGATAGTGCGTCTGCTACGATATTTTGTGTACCGGGAATGTGAACAATTGTAAAATTAAATTCCTGCAAATAAAGTTTCCATCTACTTAATCTGTCGTGTGTAAATTTAGCCGAAAGTAAAAACTGTATCGCTCTATGGTCTTTGTAAACGGTAGTGTGTCTTCCATAAAGAAAATGCCTAAATCTGGTAAATGCCCACACAACACATAGTGTTTCAAGTTCTGTAACAGAATAATTGCGTTCAGCAGGTGACAGAATGCGATTTGCAAAAGCGATGTTTTTAATTATTGTACAACCATCTTCTTTTCTTCAATTTCCTGAAAAATATGTATGCCTAAAGCGGTGTTAGAACTGTCGGTAGCAATGGAAAAATTTCTACTAAGATTTGTGCGCGATAAAAGTGGTGCATTCAACAAAGCATGTTTCAAATAACATTTTCGTGAACAAGCTTCTGCGTATCTGAAGTATTGCTTACGTTGCTGGAAGATGCAACCTGTACTGTATTTAGTCAAATTCTATCTGATGTGCTATTATTTTCGGGAGGATGTTGAGGCATTTCCACTATTTGTACTGTTCTGTTATTTCTTCCTGACATATTACGTTCGGGATGATATCTACTGTCTGGTTCATTCATCATAATATGTTGTTGCTGATGATTTTGCTGCTGATAACACCGACTGTTATTAAATGTATGCTGAAAATTGTGCTCATTATTTTTACGTCTGTCATGATAGTCATTTCTATACGGCGCGTTGCGATACGAGTTAAAATGATGTGTTTTCTGTACGTAGTTATTTCCTTGTTGCTGTGCGTTATTACTTGTTGGAGCTGACGCTATACGTGCACGCGGCGAAACATTAAAGCTTGGTAGACCTTGTACATTACATTGTTGGTTAGATATGCTAACCGGTTGGCTTTGATGCTGTTGCGGTGAAAAACGTCTATTGCTACCAAAATGTGGTTCCTGTTGCCGATAATTTTACACATACTGATGGTTAAAAATTTTTTTTGATATTAAAATTACGCTGGTAGTTGTCATTTCGGGAGTGTCTAAAGAGAACTGTCACTTTCGGTAAAATTTGTCATATCAGGTTTTCTTTACACGTTTCTTAATACTAGATAGAGCGAAGGTTGAAGAGCTGTTTTATTAGATATAAAGGATAGTAGAAGAGAAGGCAGCAGTGCAGAAAACTAAAGATGAAATAGCACTACTACGGCTCGGGGCCCTGTGCATGATACGGCACATATTCATTAAAGCGTAATGAATCCCCTGAGGTCAATTACGCGCTACAAATAAATCTTAGCTTCTGCGTTACAGGCAATGCCGGTGAAAATTCGAAAGAAAATTGTAGTATCCAGTCCAAAGCTAGTTTCTGCATTACGGGTAATGGCGGTGAAAGTACAAAAATAAATCGACGTATCCAGTTCAAAGCGTGTGCCTGTGCTCTGTCATTTTGAAATACCTTAGATTTTCTTACGGATAAAAATTGCTTATAATCAACGTTATCGTCTCTGAATGTGTGAACAGGTTCACGATTGCATGAGAATCTGTCTGTAATTGCTCGGAATCTAAGTCACGTACTCTCTGTAAATTACCTAAATTATACTGGTTGTGTGAGTGTGACAAATGTTCGCAATGTGGCGTCTGCTGTGATGTGTTAAACGCTGAAACATTTTTCATTTCTGTTACCTCTTGCTGTAAAGTTGAAAATTTTCTATGTAATGTATTATTAGACGAATCTATCTCACTGATCGTCTGCTGTAAATTTTGGAATTCTGGTGTTTGATTAACCGAAATCGGTGAAGTATCGTCTGATTTGCTGTCATTATTACTTTCAATAACGTCAATGCGACTGGCCAATTCATCATATTTTTCAGTCAGTATTTTTACCTGATCATCGTTTTTAGTGTCACAAGCATTAATCTGTTTTTGCATTTTACGCGTGGTTTCGTTCAATTTTTTAATGTCTGCTTTGATGACATCGGGATCCTGTATTAGTTCTAATTGTTCGAGTCTGTCGGTCACTGTCTGAGAGTCTACTGTATGTGTATCTGTTTTTGTTTTAAGATCGGAAATTTCATCACGCAATTCGGTGTTCAACTGATTGATAGTGTTAATTTCGTCTGATACTGTAGCAATATTGTTGTCTACGTATGTTTTTGCTTTCGTAAACGATTTACGTTTATCTTCCTGTCTCTGTGCGGTAATTGTTTCCATGACTTGTCGCTTTACTTTATTCTGTTCTTGTATGAATTTACGGTAACGCGTTTCACTGTTTTGTAGGTGGTGATTAAAACGTTCGTCAATTTGACTGTTCTGTTGGTCGAATTTCGCGTCTACTTTTGCATCCAGTGTGCGCGAAAGTTCTGCTGACATTAATTTAAACTCCTCGCGTAACTGTGTTGTGTTTTCAGAGCATTGTTTAGCGACTGCACTAATTTCGTGTCTAAGTGATTCTGTTGCAGCTGCTTGCGTATTCCTTAATTCTTGAGCAACAGATCAAATTTCTTCACTACCTTTCCTAGCACAAGCCTCAATTTCCACACGTAATTGTTCCTTAGTATCAAGACACTGCGCGGCAACGGCTGTAATCTGTTCACTAAGCTGTCTGGAATTGTTGTCTAATTTTTCATTAAGGTTGTCATATTTTTAATTAAGTTGTTTGAAATTGTTGTCTTGCTTTTCATTAATTTCATTAATTTGATGTTTGAGATTTTCACTATGTTGTTTGAGATTGTTCTCTTGTATTTCATTCTGTTGTTTGGAATTTTCATTCTGTTGTAGCAATATTGCCATAATTTGATCCAAGCCAATATTACCTACTCTATTCTCAGTGCTGTTTAATGGCGTACCTGCAATTGTCACGTTTTGTGTAACCATTCGGTCATTTTGTGATTCTTGAAAATGTTTTCCAATCGGATGTGCACTGTTAGTCACTACCTCGGAATCAAATAAATCTGTCGTATTTTGAGTACACTGTTCATTTTCGTTAAAAAAAATTATCTGTTCATTACGTAAATTTTGCAAACCGCGTGTGTCAAGCTGGGCAGCATTCATTGTAACATAACGTCCCGCGTCATCAATTGTCGTTAAATTAACAGAGGACACAATTGAATTTGTTTGCTCATGATTAGCATTAAAATCATTACTAGTGATCAGTACGCACTGATTGTCTGTAAATGGAGAATAGTCATCATTACACTGAGTGTCGCAAATATTATGGGTCAAATTATTAGAGTCGGTTATTTCGCTCATTACACATCGCGATGTACTGTTAACAGTTTTTCGCGGCATTTTCACTAATCAAAATTAAGCACAAATGAAACAAGGACAATGCAAAATGCAACAAACACAATTACAATAAAGAGCAACAAATTGCCGATGATCTGTGAAACAAAGAGTGACAAATTAGTAAATGCGTTGCGCCAGATGCAAACTACGTTTAAGTAAATAAAAGCAGATATATGACTACTTCTCAGAAGATTCACAAAGAAATACGATCCTGGCCGGATGTCGCCAAGTGTAACCTTCCCACAAAAAATATTTTATATTTATGAATATGAACCATACGTAAACTCCCCACAAAATTATTTAATTACGAAACCACGAACCATGAACCAAGTGTAACCTCCCCACAGAAATATTAGTTAAATAATGAATTTTTTAAAGTATTGTAACCTCTGAACAAAATTGATTTTAATGTAACCTCTGAACAAGATTGGCTCCCATTTATAATCTGTGTGCAAAAATACATTCACATTTAATGTAACCTCAAAATTCAATACGTAAATCCGCAAGTAATAATAAAAAAAATAGTAACCTGGTAAATTTTATGAGGACAGCAGCGCTGCCCTTCGCCCCTGTATTCTGAATAAAAAAACAAAATTTCTTACCTAAAAAAAAACTGCAAATATATCTGCTCTTATGTAGAAATTTTTTGACACAGCTTCGTGCAATGCTGGCGTATATTTTTTTTTTATTCTTGGAAGGAATGATCATGCATTGGAAATATTCTTTAAATTGAAATGAATGCTTTTCTTTAAAAAAGTTACTTTATATTGAAAAAATTATTATTGAGGCATTTTTTTAACAAATTAAATGACAATTAACATACATTATTAGATATGCGTAAGGCTGCTTCTTTACCTTCTACAACAATACTCATCCTGCAGAGTCCTGACCAGAGTCCCGAGCAGAGCACACAGCCGACACGCGCCGACTCCCGCCGACTCATGCAGACTACTCAGGACTACTGTCGACTCGCGTAGACTAGCGACAAGCAACAACTAACGACATACTACTCTCTGGTCAGAGACTCTGCCATGCCTCGCCCATCGCCGGCAACGCATACGTCTTACAACCCTCATTTTTGTTGTATTTTCCTCATTTTTACGTATTTTATATCAATTTTCGCAATTTTACCACGTTTTCCATAATTTCAACACACTTTATCCAAGTTCTCAAGGTCTGAACCATTGTTCTAGACAACTTGTCACTTAAACAAAACTTCTCATCACGTCGATGCTGTGATGCTCTTAGTCAATGACATTGCTGCGTGGTCCTCAATTTCTGTATCTTTGCTAAACCACCCTTCCATTACCAAAAGGTGTGTCATGTTGATTGAAATAATACAATGAGTAATACCCCCCATGCAGACTGCTAAACGTCAGAACACTTTGTGTGTGGGTAATCCTAAAGATGCGTATATAGCGGAAACTCAGACCTCATTGCAAACATGCTTGTACTTGCAAACCTGTAGCGGCGAATTCAGTGGCTTTCTTGGAAGGAAGTCAGACCTCATTGAAAACATACTTGTGATTGCAAACCTGTAACGGCGAATTCAGTGGCTTTCTTGGAAGGATCTGCCACTTAAATGGCACTCAGGACGATGGGAAGTGCTAGTATGATAAACTCCTGTGATCCAAAAATATTGGACACAGTCAACATTACCACAACACTCTGCATCTTTTAGGGTGCGTTAATTTCTATGGCTTACAACGCGTAACCACATATCGGAAATAACTCTTCATATGACAGCAGTTGTGGTCCAATGTTAGGTAGTATCGCTCATGTGTAGGGAAATATGGCAGTTGTGTCTTGAGATCACTTCTCTATAATCCTAGTTTCTTTCATTATTGAGATTTATAAGTATCATCAGTCCACTCCCCCACACCAGAACATGCAATTGTAATGACTTTGGTCAGTTATCCAACATGTGCCTACTTTCCTTTACTGTTTACTGTAAATGCGCATAGTCCCCCTTTCATAACCAGATTTTCTCATAAACCATGTTTAAAGCCATATGTAAACCCTGCTCACACATTTGCAAAAGCCTTTTCTTTTTCCAGTTACAGTTGTCTTCTCCATTTACCCCAATTCTAGTTTCATTACTTCATTGTCGTGTAGCTCCATTTATCTTTTTTGTGCGAAAAGCATATTGATTGTACTTGGAGGGGTAATTTCATTAGTAGTTTAAGGTTTAAATCTGTTCAATACATTGATCTCTCAGCTTGATACTTGCAGGAAAAACACTGTTTGTGAGAACTAACTCTAATTCAGTAATATCTGTATTTGATGGTATGGCGGAGAACACTGTCTTGGATTGGGGAAATATGTTTCGCCTGCTTTAATGTAATACTTCTGTGTAATACTTATACCGTATTTGTTGCAGTCAAGGTTACGAATCACCAAGTACTTTACAGGTGCACAATTAAAACTGAATGCAGACAGTACATAATTTACAAGCATTTCTCGGTCTTGAGGGTTTGGGAGGTTGACATTTTATCAAAACGTTCCCAAACTGCACCAAAACATCTATCAAAGTACATCCAAACTGCAGTAAACTGTTTCCATCATCACATCTCTCATCTCCTCCACTTCTGCAAGAACTCCTCATGCTGACTAGGCTGTTCTCCAGTACAGGTGACAAGACTTTACACAGGTCATAAATACATCTATGGAAATGGTTTTGATCACAGAACCATGCGTGCAGCACGATAAGTAAAATCCTGAGCAGTTACTTTGCGAACTGACGCATTTCTGCTACACACTAAGTATAAATACAGATATCCAGAAAGTACACGTCATAACAGAATTTTACTGATTTTGTGACCTTTTTACACACTTTCAATCTTTATCCATATGTATATACACTTATTGTTTACTGGATATGGCTTGCTTTTTCTGATTATACCATCCAACTCCAATAGATATCCGCCAATCAAGTCATGGTATCTACCAACTTCCACAAAAATAGAGATACACGTAAACGGATTACTGCCACGATCTAATATGTTAACACTCTTCTGTTTTAAACAGACATATAGCAGAGCACATTTATGATATTTTGTGTGTTGGATCCCCAAGCTGGGATCTCCCACATCTTACTCCCTCACTTCATTGACACCTGAGAGGTACACACCGGTACCACTCACAAGAAAAACACGTCCATCCATCCTGGAATGTTCCCCCAGTATTGGTTATCATGTTGTTGTTTGCTCCTAACAGCATTACCTTATTGGCGAAATCTTCTACTCACTATAGTGTGTGGAACTTGCTACCTGAATGTATATTTAAGGACTGTTGGATGGTGTTAAGTGGTTGTAGCACATTCAACACAAGATTCAATGTATTTGGTTCAATATTCATCGCAGCAAGCATAAGAACCACATTTGGAGAATACTTCCTGCAGCAAATGAGAGTTTGTGTTTATTTAATCGTTTTTAAATAATGAGTTGATATTACAGCAATTTAGCTGTTAAGGATGGCAACACTTTAGGGAGACATGCGGTGTGTCACTCTACAAGGAGCATGTGACCTGTATAAAATTCCTCCATCTTCTGTTTCTTCACGTCTTACAGCAGGAAAGCCTCCCTTTCAACAGCAATATCCCTCAGTGGTTATGTGTGCATAGTCTTTCCAGAGCAGGTTCCCACCACCCACGGATGTACCTAGAGCATTGCTAACAAGAATTTTACTTATGTGGATGTTCCTAAATGAGATAGAGACACATTCTATGAGATGAGCGAAATATCTCATCCTTTCACAGTATACGATAACTTAAACACATACACAAAGCCGTCATTCAGTACAGTGGACAATCTGAAACGTCTACCAGACAGGTTTTGGACAGTTTACATGAAGAAGTAGAAGAAACACAAGCAATGATGTGCTAGAACTTCATACAGCAATGGAGGCTAGTGAATACAAACACTGCTCTCCACCTATCAGGGGCAGAGTGAGCAGACTGCTGTATAGTGAGACGGTTATTGTAAAGATCTGTCTGTCAGTGTCATCTCATTTACTTAGGACACATTATTTCAGTATTTTTGCTATGTGACTATGATTTTACTTACCCAAGGACTACTTTCAGACAGTGTCAGCACATGCAAAATGTTTGAAAGCACCCCACTGTTCTCTGTTCAGTTCTTCATCCATGATGTATAGTCAGGTATTTCGCTATTGTTCCAGGGGGTTCACCTTTCCAAGAAATAGGTTTAACAGCTGGCAGGAAACGCCCTGTTTTTGAGTCTTTTGTCCATCTGTGATTGATTTCTACATATTGGGAACAATATGTCACACCCAGCAGATCGAGCTCTTTGTGTACCATCAGCGACAGGTCAAAACATACCTGGCAAACCAGTATCCATATGTGGAGGAGGAGAGGGTGAGAGGAGGGGAGGTAGGAGGAGCCGCAAGAATGGTTTTAAGCTGCTTAGTCTGTATCCATACATCGAGGTGAACACATACGCAGCTGCCTTTTTTCTCTCCGGATGAGATTTTTTGGGGTTGGTTTTCGCAGTAACTGTGCTATTACAGTGTTTTGTGTCAATTTACAGTGCGTTTGTTGCATTATGATCCATTGTTTATGAGTGGTGATCCTCTCACGACAATTTCAATGTGTAATTATAGCAGTGAAGTATTTTCCATCAGCTGTGGCACTTTAGTGATAGTTTTCTGTCCTATCCCTTCTCACCATAAATAATATACACATTCCTGAGCGTCTGAAACATGTAGATCGATAGGAGGCAACTCTTCCTACATTTCAGTGGTAATTTGGTATCCAATCCCCAGTTACCATATATCTGTGTACAAGTTGTGAGCAGCTACACACTTGTAAAGTGGTAGGAGGCAATTCTTCCAGCACTCGCTGTAGGACAGTTTCCTGCTAATTTAGAGTAGTATTGAGGACTAGGCCACACAGCAAGGTGAACATATACACACATAAACTCACAATCGGAAAGGGAGACAAAACTCATTTTAAGTGTCCTCAGTTGTGCCTCATACACCAAGGTGAGCACCTCAGGTTCATTCAGTCTGAGGTAATGGAATAGGATGAAGTTGTCTCCTGCATTATGGATTGACCAGCTACTTCAAAAACACGAACATCTCCATCATAGGCAGTAGTCTCTATGAGTTGAGAAATGCATCTTCAGTCCACCACACTGTGTTACCATTACTTGCTGAAAAATATTCCCCCTTTGTTAATCCATTATCACCGCCTTCCATTCCTTGTATAGGAGGCCGGCCATTTTCCTGCCAGTTTATAAGTGGAGAAGGGGAGACAGCTCTATGGCAATCCAGTACCTGCTTCCACTCCAGCAGCGAGACGAGGAGAGGTGAAGGAGGGGAAGGGGGAATGGGGTAGGGGGAGGAGTGCTCGTGGTGATGTCACCAGTGCGACGTTGGCACATCAACCTACACCTTGTGGAGCTGAGATTGGGGACCCCCGCAGGGAGAACAGCCATCTTGAATAAATTTGGAAATCATGCAAATTCCACTCATCTCAGCTTTATCCCTTTACTAGAGAGCAACCGAATACATTATTCTTTAGCATTGATGCTACCATTAGTTGGTGTTCCAAGATATAAATTGAAATAGCTGCTTCATTAACTGGAGCAGAATACATCATTTCAGTGGCAGAATGTACCAAAGAAATCAAACACATCAAGGTGCCACTGCAAGAGCTGTTCAGAAGAGAGGTCCATTTCTCATTTAGAGCGTTAAAGTGCTTTCCAAATATACTATCAGGGCAGTTAGACGAAGCAAATATATAGATGTGAAATTTCTCTTACGTTAGGAGAAATACAGAGAAGATGTATTTTCAGTGAAGTATTGTAGTACAGAATAACAATTTTCTGACATACTTACCCAATCTCTGAAAAGGTCAAAGTCTGAGAAATTTTGAAATACAAGAACGAAACAATTACCAAAACATCCGTTTTGAAAAGTATTAACCGATAATTGTTTCCATTTTCGGGTGTTTTTGTGTTTATTTAATGAACCGAAAATTTAAGTGCAAAACATTTAGATGTTGTATTATTGATTAAAAATGTAAAACTAATAACTCAAATGTATTAAAATAAACACTGCATTTGAAGAGAGCATGTCGGAAAGTTGGCAAATCACAGTGTTTGGTACATTTTCAAAGTTTGGCAACTAGAGCAAAAAGTAGAATGCGGGTTGTGTATGGTAAAGTAAGAGATGTCTGCATGTCTCGCCTGTATATACCAAGAAGATAAGAATAAGTCATATTGTTTAACCCATGTGTGTTTTATAATATTCAAATAAAGTGAGCAGAGCAGAATAAAAACGCCACAGACAGGAACCACAGAAAGAAGCATTAACTTCCTACTTGAAGAACACAAGAGCAATTGTCGTTTGAGAAACACGGATTAATCTGCGGGAGTAACTCATGCACTGAGGCCAGGAAACCACTAAAGTGTTAACTATGGTTTCACCACGGTCCAGTCATTAGTATGCTAGTATGTATAGAGAGACCATAAAATTGCTAAAGCACAAAAACAACTTTAATAGAAAAGAACGACGCATTTTAGACAAGTTATGGACCTTAGTGCTGAATGAAGCAAACAGCGTCAACTAGCCTCACATCATACTCCATCCGAAGTTGACACGACTGTATGGTGTTGGGTAATGGACTGCTGACGTCACAAATCGACTTTCACGGAGATTCGTATAAACTGAGGTTTCTGAAGTCTCAAACTCCTATCTGCGTCTTTATAACTACTGAAGATATCTACATCATCAGGAGACGAAATGCCAGGTACAGAAAGATGCCTTCGACCACGGCCAAAGGCTCATAAAATAAACATCACCGGGGACACAAGTAGCAAATGTGTCTAAATCGGACGAGCATCTCAACACTTATGTGAAGCAAATGAAGCACACTTCCCTAGAATTATTCCAGTAAACCGAAGTGGACCATTCGCCTTCCCTACTGCAATCCCCACTTGCCCATTTCTTTTCACATGGCTTTACAACGTTACGCCTAGATATTTAAACTTCTTGACTATCTCAGGCAGAACACTAGTAATACTGCAATCGAGCACTACAGATTTGTTCTTCTTACCAACCGCATTAACTTACATTTCTCCACATTAAGAGCTAGCTGTCATCGATCACAACAACTAGAAATTTTACCTAAGTCGCCTTGTATCTTCCCACAGTCACTCAACTTCGACACCTTACCGTGCACCACAGCATCATCAGCAAACAACTACTTTGGCCCGCTGCTAAGAGTTGCGTTTTTGGTGACTGTGGATTCTATGCGATTGACTGTCGGCTGGGGCCGTGAAGCCTGCTCGTTGAAAATGCTATCTCTGAGCTGTGCATGGAACTCGGCCTGTTCTCGGCATTTGAATGTGCAAGAAGCCTGTGTCCACTGTGGTGCCGGATTGGGTTCCTGTCAGCCATTTTCAAGAACCGGACGCAGGGGAATATGGTGAATATTATTCGTTGGCTTCTGATTCTTAACAAACTCGTCGTAACACCTACTTAATGGCAGCCCTTGGTCGAGCGGTTATCAACTTACGTTTCGATCTCCAACAAATTATGGTGAGCTTCCGATTATTGTGTGCATCATTATGTTGTGTCACGCAGTGGCTATTCTAACTCGCCATACTGGCTATCCGTTGTGACATGTAAACATCTTCATTCACAAATACGTTAAATATTCTCACTCGTGTTACGTTTCTGTGTGACTAAACTAAAGGTGCTCGTGCTGTTTGACTAAGTGTGACCGTGTCTGTAATTAAAATTTGTTGTTTATTTTGAAATCAGGTGCTTCATGCGTAACGTTCGCCTTTTTCAAATGTATGTGCAGTGTCTACTGCTGTTGTAAAAGCAAATTCTTACTTAGTGGTTCGTATGTTACTGGATAGCTTGATGTGTCTGTTGCTTGTATTGAGGCTCCTACTAAAAAGTCCTGGGTACGATAAATGCCTTTACTGAGAGTGTCTATCTCTCTAGTGGCGACCGCCATCCACACCACAGTTAAGAAAGAGAAATTGCTAGGCTCTGCAACTCCCACTTGTATCATACTTCGAATTTAAGGGGACCACACCGTGGTTCAGGTCGAAAAAAATCGATTTTCTGGTTTCATCATATTTCGATAGATTAGGGTTTTATTTAAGTACTCTGAAAAGGATTTTGCTGAAAAAAATTTTTTTCGATCATTTAAAAAGCATTTTCCTACCACATGTGTTAATGTGCCACGCCCACTTTTGTGTCACCCACTGTCAACCCACCCACTGCCAACTGTAAGCCATATGGAGATGCCATTATTAGCAAAATAGAATATGTAGGTTAGAAGATGGAAAATTGTTGACCGGACAGGGTCAGTTAAAAAAACTGAAATAGAAAACTTGCAGGTATACTATGGGAAGGCAAATAGGAGAAATAAAGAAAATCTGGAGGCAATGAATAGAGATGTTCGGGCCATATTCTTCCATAAGTCCTCTACTGATGATAAGCTATGTCATGGATTGTGTCCATCAGGAGAAAATTCGTGGTGCAAGTACAATAGGGCTCAGGCAACTGGGGAATCTTATTCTCACCAGCATTCTCTTCCTGCTACTGTTATTACAACAATTAAACCTATTTTCAGGTACTTGGATCATCCTGACCTTCTAAGGAAATGTCTGCATGGGCAGACACAGAACCCAAATGATGTTTCAGCAGCATAATTTGGAACCCCCCCCCCCCCTTGAACCATGGACCTTGCCGTTGGTGGGGAGGCTTGCGTGCCTCAGCGATACAGATGGCCATACCGTAGGTGCAACCACAACGGAGGGGCATCTGTTGAGAGGCCAGACAAACATGTGGTTCCTGAAGAGGGGCAGCAGCCTTTTCAGTAGTTGCAGGGGCAACAGTCTGGATGATTGACTGATCTGGCCTTGTAACATTAACCAAAACGGCCTTGCTGTGCTGGTACTGCGAACGGCTGAAAGCAAGGGGAAACTACAGCCGTAATTTTTCCCGAGGACATGCAGCTCTACTGTATGATTAAATGATGATGGCGTCCTCTTGGGTAAAATATTCCGGAGGTAAAATAGTCCCCCATTCGGATCTCCGGGCGGGGACTACTCAAGAGGACGTCGTTATCAGGAGAAAGAAAATTGGCGTTCTACGGATCGGAGCGTGGAATGTCAGATCACTTAATCGGGCAGGTAGGTTAGAAAATTTAAAAAGGGAAATGGATAGGTTAAAGTTAGATATAGTGGGAATTAGTGAAGTTCGGTGGCAGGAGGAACAAGACTTTTGGTCAGGTGATTACAGGGTTATAAATACAAAATCAAATAGGGGTAATGCAGGAGTAGGTTTAATAATGAATAAAAGAATAGGAGTGCGGGTTAGCTACTACAAACAGCATAGTGAACGCATTATTGTGGCCAAGATAGACACAAAGCCCATGCCTACTACAGTAGTACAAGTTTATATGCCAACTAGCTCTGCAGATGATGAAGAAATAGATGAAATGTATGACGAGATAAAAGAAATTATTCAGGTAGTGAAGGGAGACGAAAATTTAATAGTCATGGGTGACTGGAATTCGTCAGTAGGAAAAGGGAGAGAAGGAAACATAGTAGGTGAATATGGATTGGGGGGAAGGAATGAAAGAGGAAGCCGCCTTGTAGAATTTTGCACAGAGCATAACTTAATCATAGCTAACACTTGGTTCAAGAATCATGAAAGGAGGCTGTATACATGGAAGAAGCCTGGAGATACTGACAGGTTTCAGATAGATTATATAATGGTAAGACAGAGATTTAGGAACCAGGTTTTAAATTGTAAGACATTTCCAGGGGCAGATGTAGATTCTGACCACAATCTATTGGTTATGAACTGCAGATTGAAACTGAAGAAACTGCAAAAAGGTGGGAATTTAAGGAGATGGGATCTGGATAAACTGAAAGAACCAGAGGTTGTAGAGAGTTTCAGGGAGAGCATAAGGGAACAATTGACAGGAATGGGGGAAAGAAATACAGTAGAAGAAGAATGGGTAGCTCTGAGGGATGAAGTGGTGAAGGCAGCAGACGATCAAGTAGGTAAAAAGACGAGGGCTAATAGAAATCCTTGGGTAACAGAAGAAATATTGAATTTAATTGATGAAAGGAGAAAATATAAAAATGCAGTAAATGAAGCAGGCAAAAAGGAATACAAACGTCTCAAAAATGAAATCGACAGGAAGTGCAAAATGGCTAAGCAGGGATGGCTAGAGGACAAATGTAAGGATGTAGAGGCTTGTCTCACTAGGGGTAAGATAGATACTGCCTACAGGAAAATTAAAGAGACCTTTGGAGAGAAGAGAACCACTTGTATGAATATCAAGAGCTCAGATGGAAACCCAGTTCTAAGCAAAGAAGGGAAGGCAGAAAGGTGGAAGGAGTATATAGAGGGTTTATACAAGGGAGATGTACTTGAGGAAAATATTATGGAAATGGAAGAGGATGTAGATGAAGATGAAATGGGAGATACGATACTGCGTGAAGAGTTTGACAGAGCACTGAAAGACCTGAGTCGAAACAAGGCCCCGGGAGTAGACAACATTCCATTAGAACTACTGACAGCCTTGGGAGAGCCAGTCCTGACAAAACTCTACCATCTGGTGAGCAAGATGTATGAGACAGGCGAAATACCCTCAGACTTCAAGAAGAATATAATAATTCCAATCCCAAAGAAAGCAGGTGTTGACAGATGTGAAAATTACCGAACTATCAGTTTAATAAGTCACAGCTGCAAAATACTAACGCGAATTCTTTACAGACGAATGGAAAAACTGGTAGAAGCCGACCTCGGGCAAGATCAGTTTGGATTCCGTAGAAATGTTGGAACACGCGAGGCAATACTGACCTTACGACTTATCTTGGAAGAAAGATTAAGAAAAGGCAAACCTACGTTTCTAGCATTTGTAGACTTAGAGAAAGCTTTTGACAACGTTGACTGGAATACTCTCTTTCAAATTCTGAAGGTGGCAGGGGTAAAATACAGGGAGCGAAAGGCTATTTACAATTTGTACAGAAACCAGATGGCAGTTATAAGAGTCGAGGGGCATGAAAGGGATGCAGTGGTTGGGAAGGGAGTGAGACAGGGTTGTAGCCTCTCCCCGATGTTATTCAATCTGTATATTGAGCAAGCAGTAAAGGAAACAAAAGAAAAATTCGGAGTAGGTATTAAAATTCATGGAGAAGAAGTAAAAACTTTGAGGTTCGCCGATGACATTGTAATTCTGTCAGAGACAGCAAAGGACTTGGAAGAGCAGTTGAACGGAATGGACAGTGTCTTGAAAGGAGGATATAAGATGAACATCAACAAAAGCAAAACGAGGATAATGGAATGTAGTCAAATTAAGACGGGTGATGCTGACGGAATTAGATTAGGAAATGAGACACTTAAAGTAGTAAAGGAGTTTTGCTATTTAGGGAGTAAAATAACCGATGATGGTCGAAGTAGAGAGGATATAAAATGTAGACTGGCAATGGCAAGGAAAGCGTTTCTCAAGAAGAGAAATTTGTTAACATCGAGTATAGATTTAGGTGTCACGAAGTCGTTTCTGAAAGTATTTGTATGGAGTGTAGCCATGTATGGAAGTGAAACATGGACGATAACCAGTTTGGACAAGAATCGAATAGAAGCTTTCGAAATGTGGTGCTACAGAAGAATGCTGAAGATAAGGTGGGTAGATCACATAACTAATGAGGAGGTATTGAATAGGATTGGGGAGAAGAGAAGTTTGTGGCACAACTTGACTAGAAGAAGGGATCGGTTGGTAGGACATGTTTTGCGGCATCAAGGGATCACAAATTTAGCCTTGGAGGGCAGCGTGGAGGGTAAAAATCGTAGAGGGAGACCAAGAGATGAATACACTAAGCAGATTCAGAAGGATGTAAGTTGCAGTAGGTACTGGGAGATGAAGAAGCTTGCACAGGATAGAGTAGCATGGAGAGCTGCATCAAACCAGTCTCAGGACTGAAGACCACAACAACAACAATTTGGAACCGCCTTCCTAAAACTGTATTTGTCGGCATGCATACTATGAAACTAGGAGTTCATGATGGTGTTATTACATTCAATTGTGGTAATATTGGGAAGTGTTGGGTACTGAAAAATTTGGGAATTAATCCTGGTGAAAATATGATCACTGGGCTGCAACATTGCGATAAAACGAGGATAGCCGATGCAGACAAGTCTGGATCTAATATGGTCAGGAAAGCAAGACAAACATCCAGGAAGCTGAAAAAGAAGGTGAAAGACCTCCTAGAGGCCAAAGAAGGGCCATCATATGCAGCAGGACACTTTTAATTAACTGTAAGTAACAAGTTTCAAAAGTTTTATCTTTAAAGTCAGTTTCCCGCAAACTAAAATTTTCAGTACATATGCCCCACTATATCAGAAAGGACCATAGATAAATGAATGAAATTTTCAGAGACTCTGCATAACATAAAAATCCACCTCTGGTACTACATTAATTAATATTCCCCCATTAGGAGGTTCACAAAAAAATATTTTCTGCAGAAAAAAACTTAATGTTTTTTGTTAATAAATTTAAAAAAGTATTTCTTAAAAACTATGAAATGGATAAAGTAGATTTTAGTACATTTGACTCTATTAGCATCATGTAACATACAGTAGAAATATTAAGGTCCTGCAGCAAATAGTTTTCTCAGAAATGGGTCAAACACTTGCCTAAACTACCATGGGTTAGATAGGCAGGGTGTGGTCCCCTTAATATCGTCAGGTTATTCCGCTTGCTTGGAACTAGTGATCTTTCTTCTAATTATCTGCAAACAGTCACGTGATAGTGGATGGCTGATGTTAATGAACTGTCAGCTAGTTTCAGTATGTTTCTGGAACTTGTAATATGAATAAGCAGGTTAATTTTATAGACATGTGATCTGATTAGACGTATGTGCTAAGCTGCTACCAATATTTGTTCTCAACATTAAGGTAAAACAACAGTGACTACGCGTCGAAAATTTATTTAATTGATTTCGGGGGTAGCTGCTCAGATTGTTTTGCATCATTTTCTGTGTTTTAATAAATTAGTTTCCGTTTTTAATAAATTTGATGGTAAATTTGTGGCCCAAAACACCAGCTCCCTACGAAATTGCAATATTAAAACGTCAGAGTTTTATATCCACGGAAAATCCACCAGGAATAGAAGGAACTGATACTCGAAGTCTCAGAAGATCTGTATCTATTGTGGAAAACTGTCAGTGTCTTGTGTCTTGCTGAGGTAACGACATTGATTTCGCCACGAAAGATGTCGATGTTACGGAGACAAAGAGGTTGTATGGCATGGCAGCTGAGGATATGCGGCACTCCCGGTGACTCCCCTGGTCCCTTCATATAAAGGCCACGGCTCCTTTACAAGAGCAGCCGGGTGCTCCACTGGCATACACCGACATACATCGTTCGCTGAGTAAAGACTGGTGACATCACCCTACTGGAACCCGGCTGCTCTCAACAGGACTGGATTACTGACTGTTATAAGGACTATTGTTTGCTGTGCTGATTACTAGTTGCCGGAGACTTACAACCTTTCTGGCATTACTCTTCCACCATAAAGTTTCTAGCTCACGCCGACCCAGCTCGTTCAAGGTCTGTGAGCTTTAACGATGAATGTGAATTAATATAAGCTATGTACAATGGTACACAGAGCCCACACAAATGGCTACAACACAGCGACACTTGATAAGAACGTGAGTAAATTCAGAGTTTCCGCAGATATCAAGAGAAAATGTTTCTCTCACTGTAGTCGAGCACAGCTGACAGACTGAAAGTCTAGACGCAACCTATTTGTTCACGCAGTACCCTTCTTCCATTTACATTGTTGAAACACTTTCCAAGTTATTATTCTACTACGTACGGCCCATACTATTGCTCGTTACCTTCATAATGCCTTGCCTAACATTTTATCACCAGTAAGCGCACACACATAATTTTTCGAGAGCTTTCACAGTTATTCATGTCCGACCTCAATCACTGTGAACTTGCAACCATTGCGTGCGCGCTCTCGCATACCAGCGCCGTTAATTCATTGCCTGACATTAACTTTGGTTAGAGATTTATGATATTATTTTCAAATGATTTCCGATAAGTTTGCATTACAATATTTCAGATAATTAATATTGACAATGAAATGACAAAATACATATTAGTGATCCGAAATTACTATAAAAATGTGAAATGAAAATTATAAAAACTATAAATTACTGTGTAATAGTGTTTGGTAGCCTCATCCGTGAACAGGATGAATAACAGATATCACAGCACTGTGATGGCCTGTGCGACGAACCAGCTCCAGAACCGCTGCCACCGAGGCAAGTGCGTAGGTCATACGGCCTACACGCCTGGTAAGTGATGCAGTTAGTAACAGCTGTCGTGAAGAATGTTCCACATGGTCGTCTGGCTTACTACTGGCTGCCAGGCCAGTTATCTGGTGCTGATACCATTCAGGACGATGTAGCTCCCCTGGAACGCATTTCCATATGACCTTGTTTGTCCCTGGCTCTGTGAAGTATCGTCTCCTGAAATTTGTCTTAATTTAGAAAAATAACCGGTCTAAGGCGTCTTGTCACAGTCCGCGCGGCTTCCCCCGTCGGAGGTTCGAATCGTCTCTTCGGCATGTGTGTGTGTGTGTGTGTGTGTGTGTGTCGTTCTTAGCATAAAATAGTGTAAGATACATTAAGTGGTGTGTAAGCTTAGGGACGGATGACCTCAGTAGTTTGGTGCCATAAGACCAAATCACAAATTTCCAATTAGAAAAATAACACTGTGTACCACAAAGGATAACGGCTTTATAACAGTCGGAGTGCTCCAGAAATTCCTCTACAATCCGTCGAGTTTATCTCATTACGATTAACATAATGAGTTCCGTCACAAAGCCTCCAGCTCTTTACAGTGACGTGCTCCGGTATCCCGTTGTAACAGATTGCCGTACATCCAAGGATTGTCTTTAGAGATGAACTACATCATGTCAATCTCGGAAGTGTTCTTCTATATTTCTCCTACCTGGTGTCTTCTAAAACCGTCTCCCTCTCCCATCAGCTGCAGAATGTGACGCTCGGTCGTGGATTCTTGATGATGTGGGGAGGTAACTGTGACAACTGTAGGGAAATCTAGTAATAACGTTCCGTAAAGAACTCTTCAACTTCGTGTCAAAAGGGGATGCCATTTATTACGGGCGTACTTTTTAATACAGCACTGTCAAGTTTAAACACGAGATATTACAGAATACACAGTGCGTGGCACCCGTGATCAATGATAAAAATCAGGATCATTACTCATACCCGCTGCTGCACTCAGCTCCAGCCCATGCTTAACAGCAGATTTATGCAGTGAATCACTTGTAACGAAATAACTGACGGTCATCACACACCAGTGTTCACATTGGACATTTTCACCCAGCTCTTTATTAAAATAACTTTTCTCAACAATTAGCGAGAGCCATGACCAATGTGAATTATATACTGTTACCGTCACCACCCAACATTTACCAGCAATGACACTGGAGTTTATGCCTCAGACCTTTCAGCCAATAAGGAGCCAGGAGATTTCTTGCTGCCAAATACGGAGCTGCTTCTCTTAGCCAATAGCAAGCGATTATGCTGTTTCCAGGTTCGCTGTGACGCATCATTCCGCCACAATGACTCCTACGCCTCGTATAATACTTTCCCAACGGTAGCACTTCCTACAGACACAGAAATATTAAACATGGACTGACTATAATTTACGGTGAATATAATATTGTGTCTTGAACTTCACGAATCCGGTCAGAAATCAGGTCCAGTACCCACTAAGCTAGTATTTTGTTCACTAACTGAAACTGCGGAACTGTATCGAAGTGAAGGAATATGGTATCAACCTGGTCTTCGTCAATCGATGGCAGAAATACTCTGCCAGAAAAAAACTACAATCTTTTACAGGTTTGAAGTTCACTGAAGAGTTATTGTTGTAACAGTGCGTATGGAGTACATGCAATGATTATATTTACACATGTATAGCACAAGTGGTTCTGAGGTACCAGGTACTGACCCATGCTGAAACACCCACAGTAGTAAATGGTGAAGCGTCCACGGGCGGCAATGCAAGCACTAACTCTCGCACCCAATCGATCATAAGAAATAAATGTGTGTAAAATCTTATGGGACTTAACCGCTAAGGTCATCAGTCCCTAAGTTGACACACTACTTAACCTAAATTATCCTAAGGACAAACACACACACCCATGCCCGTGGGAGGATTCGAACCTCCGCCGGGACCAGCCGAATCGATCATACACATGGTGAATACTGTGCTGGGATACGTTATAGCAGGCCTCCTCGAGCTGTTCACATATTTCTGTAAGAGTCGTTAGTTGACGAGTCACACGAGCTACTTCTTGTACAATCATTGATAGGTGTCATTTATAATTTTGATCTTTGAAATTTTGGTACCTGAATCGATAGTGAGCGAGCAGCGATGTTGGAAGCTGTATCACAGAAGTTAAGCCAACATCTTTGAGCTGCGCGAGGGCGTAGTGGAGCAGACATCGTTTAGCTTTAAAGAGACAGATTCGAAGTTCAACAGTGTTAGATTTAGGCTGATAATGTTATCCAGTGTTAGTGAGGAAGCTATGGCAATATTAAAATTCGCATTTAATGCCTCAGTCTATCATTTTCTTAAATCTACATGATTATGAAACTGATATGTGAAGGAATAAATCTACTTGAACGTCAGGTAAATAAAAAAATTATGTTATTCTTTTTTTCGCTATTGCTGCGCCATCGAATGAATTTGGTTATTGTACTGAAAGTTGTTAGATTTGAGAGATAGGAAATGTATTGTTTGGATGTTGAGAAGTTCGTAAATTTAACATCTTCCTTCAGCACTTTTTCTCAATATAAAAAAAAAAATAGTAAAAGAAAACAGAGTGTTGTCGTTCACGCGCATACTTCATTTTCTTACCAAACTTTGTCTTACAATTCTTTTTAATGGATGATCCAACCAGGTATGTTCGATTTGGAACTGACAGAGTACTCATTGTACCTGTCGAGTGTCTCTGCGTAGATACAGTAATTTGCGCATGACAGAGCAGTCCTGCAACGCGTTTTCCAGATTTGCGCAGAATAGAGGTAAGGAGAAAAATTATTTTTTTTATTTATTCAATTAGGACTCACTTAAGTTATTCAGAGACAGTTTTTGCTATCCAATTTTGCAGAGTCAATGGCTCTAGATTTCATGTTTAAGTTAATTATTTAGGCAGTTTTTACTGTTCAAAATTTCTGCAGCCAGATTGTTAACTTCTACAATATGAAATACTTCCCTTTTCATTACGACAATTACTATTGCAGTGCAACTTTGGTTTCACATAAAGACAGAACAAATTTCATTACGACAGTTCATTTCTTATCACAGCTCAGACTTACAACCAGAAACAGTATACTGCTACTTCCATTTCTATTTATTCAGATAACTTTCATCGTATCCCAAATGTGCTCTATTGGAGGCAAATCCGGAGATAGTGCTGGTCAGGGAAGTTGCTGCACGTCTTAAAGAGTGTGTGGGCGAGCACTATCCCATTGAAACAACATGTCACCTTCCTGTTGCAAGAATGGCAAAAGATTGCGTCCAACAGCAGTGTGCACGTACTGAGCGTTGGTTAGTGTCCCCTCGAGAAACGCCAAAGGTGAACGAGAGTTGTAGGTAACCGCACCGCACACCAAAAGTCCTGGGGTGTCTAGGGCAAAGGCACTCTACGAGACAGCGCTCATCAGGTCTATGTAATAAGCGCAAACGAACCATCACGGCACCAGTGGAGCAGTGCACATCAGTGCTGAAGCGTGAGTGGAATACTGGCTAGACGTGTGCGTACCTATAACGCCACTGCTAATAATAAGTTCGCAACGGTTCATGTTGTCACGTCTGAGGTCACAAGCACTTCTATCTGTGCTAAGACAGCTACACCATCTGCCACTGCTGCCCTTACAGTATGACCATGACAGCGGGCGACTGTCCAGAACCTCGTCTACGAGTGTGAGAAAGTTCACGTGACCACTGGTCCCAGCATCATTGCACAACTCATGTAGACTTCAGGCTTGCGTGACGAGTGTCCCAAAAGGCAATCTCACCACTTGGAAGGCTACAATTTGACCTCTTTCAAACTCGCTCAGTGGTATTAGCTTTATTCATCCGTAGAACTCTTTTTACAAGGATATAGGACATGTCAAACTATTTACAAATTTAGATCAATTTAAAATAAGCTAATTCGTATACACATATATTTACAGACTTCTAGTTAGAGGCAATCATTAGATTTACTCCTGCTATACAATCCTTTTTTTACAAATAACTTATTAAATAATGTAATGCCACATAGTTCAGTCATATCTCACTATCAGTCACTGCACACACTATACACACGTTGTTTCATAACACTTCACTCACTACACACACACACACACACACACACACACACACACACACATTGGTGATCTCTGGGCCATTTTCTGTACCGCATCTTCCCATTTGATATCCTGAAAAACTGAGTCAGCATCCCTCCATAATGAGTGAGATGTTGAGCTCAGAAAGAGGAAGACGTGTTAGTATTGTGCCATGCATAGCTTGGAGGTAAGTATTTCTAGAAAGGAAAAAAAAAGAAGGAAAAAACATAAAGTGAAGGTGTTATGTGGAATATTGGATATTTTATAATCATTATTATTATTTATTTGTATAACATTTTTTATCAAATCTTTACTCTGTTTTAGCCAAATAATCCTTCAATGTATCAAATGTATTGCACAAGCGGTAGTTTTTAGCTGCCTTTTTAAATAAGTGTAGTTTTGCAATTTCTTAAATCTCTTTTGGTAATGAATTGTACAGTTTTATCCCTTGGCAGAAAATGCTGTTTTGAGTTTTATGTTTATTTTTTCTTGGTAAATGTGAGTTGAGTCTATCTCTTGTTGCCTGGTCAAGGAGAGAGCTGTTTGTGCATGTTATTTTTCATGTGTACAACTGTCTGATAAATGTATTCACACGGAGCAATTAAAATCCCCAGTGTTCTGAACAGATCTTTACAATGAGCTCGACTAGTATTTTTGGTTATTATTCTTATGGCTCTTTTCTGGAGTTTTTGAAAATTGTGTTCATATTTTGTGCATTTGTTCCCCAAAAAAAGAATGCCATAGCTAATAATTGAGTTGTCATATGAATAACATGTAACTAAAAAACACTGCATGTTACACGCTGATGATAGGATTCTAAGGGCGTAACATGCTGATGACGTTCTGTTTGCAAGTAGCTTTGAGTGTTCACACCACTTCAAATGACAATCAATATTCATTCCTAGAAATTTTGCATTTGTTACACAGTCTACAGAGGTGCCATCTACATTTAATTTAACACCGTCATTTTTGCTCTTCAAACTGAAATTCATGGCATTAGTTTTCTTTATGTTCAATGTCACTTTATTACTTATTGACCAATTGGCTCAGTTGGCTTCGGAAGCACGAATGCGTCTCCTCGCCAGCTTGCTTCACACGTGTGCACCACACGGTGCTTTGTCGCTGTGGGAATTCCCTACTGAAGTGCATACACAGGTGGCACTCTGGTAGCTGTGCTACTACGCTACCTTTTGGCGAACGACGTTGAAACCGTTATTAGTACATCTACTGTTCCTCAGGTGCCGTATACCGTCATGGGATCAAAATCGACGTCGTATTTCCAAAAAAAATGTTCAAATGTGTGTGAAATCTTATGGGACTTAACTGCTTAGGTCATCAGTCCCTAAGTTTACACACTACTTAACCTAAATTATCCTAAGGACAAACACACACACCCATGTCCGAGGTAGGACTCGAACCTCCGCCGGGACCAGCCGCACAGTCCATGACTGCAGCGCCTTCGTATTTCTAAGTGTAATAACTTTTTTTCCGGCACAGTATAAGACTTTCAGTCTACTGCTACATCTACATCTACATCCATACTCACAAGCCACCTGACGGTGTGTGGCGGAGGGTACCTTGAGTACCTCTATCGGTTCTCCCTTTTATTCCAGTCTCGTATTGTTCGTGGAAAGAAGGATTGTCGGTATGCCTCTGTGTGGGTTCTAATCTCTCTGATTTTATACTCATGGTCTCTTCGTGCGATATACGTAGGAGGGAGCAATATACTGCTTGAGTCCTCGGTGAAGGTATGTTCTCGAAACGTCAACAAAAGTCCGTACCGAGCTACTGAGCGTCTGTCCTGCAGAGTCTTCCACTGGAGTTTGTCTATTATCTCCGTAACGCTTTCGCGATTAGTAAATGATCCTGTAACGAAGCGCGCTGCTCTCCGTTGGATGTTCTCTATCTCTTCTGTTAAACCTATCTGGTACGGATCCCACACTGCTGAGCAGTATTCAAGCAGTGGGCGAAGAAGCGTACTGTAACCTACTTCCTTTGTTTTCGGATTGCATTTCCTTAGGATTCTTCCAATGAATCTCGGTCTGGCATCTGCTTTACCGACGATCAACTTTATATGATCATTCCATTTTAAATCACTCCTAATGCGTACTCCCAGATAATTTATGGAGTTAACTGCTTCCGGTTGCTGACCTGCTATATTGTAGCTAAATTATAAGGGATCTTTCTTTCTATGCATTCGCAGCAGATTACACTTGTCTACATTGAGATTCAATTGCCATTCCCTGCACCATGCGTCAATTCGCTGCAGATCCTCCTGCATTTCAGAACAATTTTCCATTGTTAGTACCTTTCGATATACCACAGCATCACCCACAAAAAGCCTCAGTGAACTTCCGATGTCATCCACAAGGTCATTTATGTATATTGTGAATAGCAACGGTCCTATGACACTCCCCTGCGGCACACCTGAAATCACTCTTACGTCGGAAGACTTCTCTCCATTGAGAATGACATGCTGCGTTCTGTTATCTAGGAATTCTTCAATCCAATTACACAATTGGTCTGATAGTCCATATGCTCCTACTTTCTTCATTAAACGACTGTGGGGAACTCTATCGAACGCCTTGCGGAAGTCAAGTCTTTGCTCTGGCAAAGTTTGCATTTGCTGAGTTCCCCGGCGCTAGTGTGGATGCTTCCGCGGTGCAGTTCGGAGCTGTACAGAGCGGGGGCACCCAAGAAAGCGGCCGGCCGCACGACGTTGTCTAGCCTACCAGCCGGTCCCGTTGTCGCGATCGGGCCGTAAACAAGACCGGAGAGCGTGAGGTGAGGTGAGGCGGGGCGCGGCGCGGCGCGGCGCGGGCGTGAGCCACTATCGGCAACCGCCGTCCGAATAAAGAACCGCCGCAGATGGCCTGCCGCCCCCCACGGCACGACAGCGCCGGCGCGAGATAGCGCGCCGCGGCCCGATCCGCGCTGTAAACCGGGATGTAAATAACGCAGTTAACACGCTACACGGGTTTTATTTCAAAAGGGCAGATACAGCGCGCCGAGCACTGCTTACAACGGCCGAGATTAGAATCAGTGTAGCGAGCAAACAAAATGTAACGCCGGCCTGCGCCTGCGCACACACATCTGTGTCTTTCCGCGCGCGCGCGTGTGTGTGTGTGGCGCGCGGTGCTGTATGCTGTACCGCCGCGCCGCGCCGCGCCGGCGTGGGATTTACGGCGCCGGCGCGGACGTAAGGTTGGTGGCGACACGGCGGCTCGCCGGCCCCGGGGCTCATTAGCGTATAACGCCCGCCTCCGCGGCCGCCCGGCGCCCTTATCGCGATGCCGCGCGGCAACGAGTTCGCGTCTCCCAGTTACCCACGCGGTAAAAACTCTGCCGACCGCCGCTGCCGCCTCCGGAAGTAATGACAGCGGCGGACACACCTGTCACGTGTAACGAGCGGCGAGCGTGGCTTCTAAAGCCGCACGCGGACTGCGACAGGAACGTAAATACCGTTTTGTGACTATGGTGGAAATTCGAAGTGGCGTTATCTAGTCACATTCTGCTCGGCAGCAGTTCTCACTACATCACTTGAAGGGCAGATTGCTCTACCTGAAGTGAACCGAAGAAGCCTAGTATTCCGTGCCACGTCCAGATTAACTGAGATGGAGAATGCCGACTTACCTCGTTGCGTGTGAGCGCCATACTCGTACATAGTTTCCGAAATGACAAATTTCAGCCTTCAAAAAAAAAAAAAAAAATGGTTCAAATGGCTCTGAGCGCTATGGGACTTAACATCTATGGTCATCAGTCCCCTAGAACTTAGAACTAATTAAACCTAACTAACCTAAGGACAGCACACAACACCCAGCCATCACGAGGCAGAGAAAATCCCTGACCCCGCCGGGAATCGTACCCGGGAACCCGGGCGTGGGAAGCGAGAACGCTACCGCACGACCACGAGATGCGGGCTTTCAACCTTCAACTACAATTATTATTTCTTTCAAAAAAATAAAAAATGTGTTTGAAATCTTGTGGGACATAACTGCTTAGGTCATCAGTCCCTAAGCTTACACACTACTTAACCTAAATTATCCTAAGAACAAACACACACGTCCATGCCCGAGGCAGGATTCGAACCTGCAACCTTAACAGCAGCGCGGTTCCGGACCGAAGCGCCTAGAAACGCTCGGCCACAGCGACCGGCTGTTAATGTCACTGCATGTTAAAGTCAGTGCAGACGGAAAGTCATCGAGTAATACAGAAGTAATATCCGGCGTCCCCTAAGGAAGTGTTATAGGCCCTCTGTTGTGCCTGTTCTATATTAAAGACTTAGGAGACAATCTGAGTAGCCGCCTTAGATTGTTTGCATATGATGCTATCATTTACCGTCTTGTAAAGACATCAGATGATCAAAACGACTTGCAAAATGATTTAGATAAGATATCTGTATGGTGCGAAATGTGGCAATTTGCCCTGAATAAGGAAAAGTATGAAGTTATTCACATGAGTACTAAAAGAAATCAGCTAAATTTCGATTACGCGGTAAGTCACACAAATCTGAAGACTGTGAATTCAACTGAATACTTAGGTATTACAATTACAAATAACATAAATTGGAACGATCACGTAGATAATATTGTGGGTAGAGCAAACCAAAGACTCCGATTCATTGGCAGAACACTTAGATGGTGCAACAGGTCTACCAAGGAGACTGCTTACACTACTCTTGTCCGCCCTATTCTGGAGTATTGTTGTGCGGTGTGGGATCTTCATCAGATGGGAGTGACGGATGACATCGAAAAAGTACAAAGAAGAGGAGCTCGTTTTGTATTATCGCGAAATAGGGGAGATAGTGTCACAGACATGATACGTGAATTGGAGTGGCAATCATTAAAACAAAGGCGTTTTTCGTTGCGACTGGATCTTTTCATGAAATTTCAGTCACCAGTTTACTCATCCGATTGCGAAAACATTCTGTTGGCACCCACCTACATAGGGAGAAACGATCGTCACGATAAAATAAGAGAAATCAAGGCTCTCATGAACCATGGACCTTGCCGTTGGTAGGGAGGCTTGCGTGCCTCAGCGATACAGATAGCCGTACCGTAGGTACAACCACAACGAAGGGGTATCTGTTGAGAGGCCAGACAAACGTGTGGTTCCTGAAGAGGGGCAGCAGCCTTTTCAGTAGTTGCAAGGGCAACAGTCTGGATGATCGACTGATCTGGCCTTGTAACAATAACCAAAAAGGCCTTGCTGTGCTGGTACTGCGAACGGCTGAAAGCAAGGGGAAACTACGGCCGTAATTTTTCCCGAGGGCATGCAGCTTTACTGTATGATTAAATGATGATGGCGTCCTCTTGGGAAAAATATTCCGGAGGTAAAATAGTCCCCCATTCGGATCTCCGGGCGGGGACTACTCAAGAGGATGTCGTTATCAGGAGAAAGAAAACTGGCGTTCTACGGATCGGAGCGTGGAATGTCAGGTCCCTTAATCGGGCAGGTAGGTTAGAAAATTTGAAAAGGGAAATGGATAGGTTAAAGTTAGATATAGTGGGAATTAGTGAAGTTCGGTGGCAGGAGGAACAAGACTTCTGGTCAGGTGACTACAGTGTTATAAACACAAAGTTAAATAGGGGTAATGCAGGCGTAGGTTTAATAATGAATAGGAAAATGGGAACGCGGGTAAGCTACTACAAACCGCTTAGTGAACGCATTATTGTGGCCAAGATAGATACGAAGCCCACACCTACTACAGTAGTACAAGTTTATATGCCAACTAGCTCTGCAGATGACGAAGAAATTGAAGAAATGTATGATGAAATAAAAGATATTATTCAGATAGTGAAGGGAGACAAAAATTTCATAGTCATGGGTGACTGGAATTCGAGTGTAGGAAAAGGGAGAGAAGGAAACGTAGTAGGTGAATATGGATTGGGGCTAAGAAATGAAAGAGGAAGCCGCCTGGTAGAATTTTGCACAGAACACAACTTAATCATAGCTAACACTTGGTTTAAGAATCATGATAGAAGGCTGTAGAACCCTGGATATACTAAAAGGTATCAGATAGATTATATAATGGTAAGACAGAGATTTAGGAACCAGGTTTTAAATTGTAAGACATTTCCAGGGGCAGATGTGGACTCTGACCACAATCTATTGGTTATGACCTGTAGATTAAAACTGAAGAAACTGCAAAAAGGTGGGAATTTAAGGAGATGGGACCTGGATAAACTGAAAGAACCAGAGGTTGTACAGAGTTTCAGGGAGAGCATAAGGGAACAATTGACAGGAATGGGGGAAAGAAATACAGTAGAAGAAGAATGGGTAGCTTTGAGGGATGAAGTAGTGAAGGCAGCAGAGGATCAAGTAGGTAAAAAGACAAGGGCTAGTAGAAATCCTTGGGTAACAGAAGAAATATTGAATTTAATTGATGAAAGGAGAAAATATAAAAATGCAGTAAATGAAGCAGGCAAAAAGGAATACAAACGTCTCAAAAATGAGATCGACAGGAAGTGCAAAATGGCTAAGCAGGGATGGATAGAGGACAAATGTAAGGATGTAGAGGCTTATCTCACTGGGGGTAAGATAGATACTGCCTACAGGAAAATTAAAGAGACCTTTGGAGATAAGAGAACCACTTGTATGAACATCAAGAGCTCAGATGGAAACCCAGTTCCAAGCAAAGAAGGGAAAGCAGAAAGGTGGAAGGAGTATATAGAGGGTCTATACAAGGGCGATGTACTTGGGGACAATATTATGGAAATGGAAGAGGATGTAGATGAAGATGAAATGGGAGATACGATACTGCGTGATGAGTTTGACAGAGCACTGAAAGACCTGAGTCGAAACAAGGCCCCCGGAGTAGACAACATTCCATTGGAACTACTGACGGCCTTGGGAGAGCCAGTCCTGACAAAACTCTACCATCTGGTGAGCAAGATGTATGAAACAGGCGAAATACCCACAGACTTCAAGAAGAATATAATAATTCCAATACCAAAGAAAGCAGGTGTTGACAGATGTGAGAATTACCGAACAATCAGTTTAATAAGCCACAGCTGCAAAATACTAACACGAATTCTTTACAGACGAATGGAAAAACTAGTAGAAGCCGACCTCGAGGAAGATCAGTTTGGATTCCGTAGAAATACTGGAATACGTGAGGCAATACTGACCTTACGACTTATGTTATAAGAAAGATTAAGAAAAGGCAAACCTACGTTTCTAGCATTTGTAGACTTAGAGAAAGCTTTTGACAATGTTGACTGGAATACTCTCTTTCAAATTATCAAGGTGGCAGGGGTAAAATACAGGGAGCGAAAGGCTATTTACAATTTGTACAGAAACCAGATGGCAGTTATAAGAGTCGAGGGACATGAAAGGGAAGCAGTGGTTGGGAAGGGAGTGTGACAGGGTTGCAGCCTCTCCCCAATGCTATTCAATCTGTATATTGAGCAAGCAGTAAAGGAAACAAAAGAAAAGTTCGGAGTAGGTATTAGAATCCATGGAGAAGAAATAAAAACTTTGAGGTTCGCCGATGACATTGTAATTCTGTCAGAGACAGCAAAGGACTTGGAAGAGTAGTTGAACGGAATGGATGGTGTCTTGAAGGGAGGATATAAGATGAACATCAACAAAAGCAAAACGAGGATAATGGAATGTAGTCGAATTAAGTCGGGTGATGTTGAGGGTATTAGATTAGGAAATGAGACACTTAAAGTGGTAAAGGAGTTTTGCTATTTGGGGAGCAAAATAACTGATGATGGTCGAAGTAGAGAGGATATAAAATGTAGACTGGCAATGGCAAGGAAAGCGTTTCTGAAGAAGAGAAATTTGTTAACATCGAGTATAGATTTAAGTGTGAGGAAGTCTTTTCTGAAAGTATTTGTATGGAGTGTAGCCATGTATGGAAGTGAAACATGGACGATAAATAGTTTGGACAAGAAGAGAATAGAAGCTTTCGAAATGTGGTGCTACAGAAGAATGCTGAAGATTAGATGGGTTGATCACATAACTAATGAGGAGGTACTGAATAGGATTGGAGAGAAGAGGAGTTTGTGGCTCAATTTGACTAGAAGAAGGGATCGATTGGTAGGACATGTTCTGAGGCATCAAGGGATCACCAATTTAGTATTGGAGGGCAGCGTAGAGGGTAAAAATCGTAGGGGGAGCCCAAGAGATGCATACACTAAGCAGATTCAGAAGGATGTAGGTTGCAGTAGGTACTGGGAGATGAAGAAGCTTGCACAGGATAGAGTAGCATGGAGAGCTGCATCAAACCAGTTTCAGGACTGAAGACCACAACAACAACAACAAGGCTCTCACGGAAAAATTTAAGTACTCGTTTTTCCCGCTTGCCGTTCGAGAGTGGAACGGTAGAGAGACAGCATGAAGGTGGTTCATTGACCCATCTGCCAGGCACTTAATTGTGAATAGCAGAGTAATCATGTAGATGTAGTTGTAGATGCCATCAAGTAGTAGTGAAGAGCAGCGAAATGTAGTTCGATATTTGTAGGCCAAAGGGCATAAACCGAGTGAAATTCACAGGGACACGCGTGGCGCGTATGGGGACAATTGAATGGGCTGTAGCAGTACCTCCTGGTGCTGTGCTTACTTCCAAGAGGGCCGTGTGAACCTTAGTGATGGCCACGCTCCGGCCGATCGCTGACAGCTTCAAATCCGCAAAATGTGGGAGACATTTTCAGCGGCTGGAGTGTGAAACTGCTAACCTTATCACTGCAGTTAAACATTTCCTATGGTTCTGTGTACGATATTATTCGTGACACGTTGAAATTTGGTAAAGTTAGTGCTCTCTGGTTGACTAAGAAGTGACAAATGGTTCAAATGGCTCTGAGCACTATGGGACTTAACTTCGGAGGTCATCAGTCCCCTAGAACTAAGAACTACTGAAACCTAGCTAACCTAAGGACATCACACACATCCATGCCTGAAGCAGGATTCGAACCTGCGACCGGAGCGGTCGCGCGGTTCCAGACTGTAGCGCCTAGAAGCGCTCGGCCACTCTGGCCGGCTAAGAAGTGACAGAGAACCACAAGAGCCAGCGGATAATGACGAGCTTGGATAATTTAACGCGTTGCTTTGCAGAAGGGCATGACTTTCTGAAAGGAATCGTGACAGTTTACGAGTCGTGGGCGTACCATTATGCGCGAGAAAGCAAGCAGGCTCCTATGAGGCGGGAAGATGGTGGTTCCACAGTACGAAAGAAATTCAGTGATTCAGTCTGCTAGGAAAGTGCTTGTGACAGTGTTCCGGAATATGCAAAGTGTCTTACTGATTGACTTTACTGAACACGGGACCACTGATAATGCTGCAGCCTACATTAAGACTTTGGCTAATGTGCGTCGTGCGGTTCCTGACAAACGCCACAACTTCAATGCTGACGGTGTCAGTCTTCTTCACGATAATGCTCGCCCCCATGTCACTGCTCCTGTTCGTGAGAAAATCGCCAAATTTGGGTGGGAGGTGCTCCAACATCCACGATACAGTCCCGACCTTGCACAGTCGTGAGTTCATCTGTTTGGTCCCATCAAGAAATTACTGGCCGGATAAGACTTTAACGACTGAGGCGGGAGTGAAATCAGCACTCCGCAGATGACTGTCCTCCAACCAGACGCGCTTTTGCGAACACGTCATACTGAAGCTGGCACCACAATGGGAAAAATGTGGTGAGAACGTGTGGCTACATAGAAAAGTAGGTAAACGATGTAAGTTCACTGATGATTTTTGTTTTGTTATCTATTATACTTTTTGGCAGTAAAATTATTGTGCGTTAGTTTCCGATCCTTCCACGAAGACACTGTACTCCTGGAGCGTCGTACGGCGGCGCAAGGTCTCCTCACGACGTGCGGTCTTCACTATACAGTGTGTCCTCGGAGTCTGCAACGCCACGCGCCGCACAATGGAGCCTCTCCTGGAGAAGTTCTTTGCCTTGGACTGCTCAACAGTTGAAATATATATCGGGGATTCGATGTAAAACATTCAGTTAGTTCAGATTTGGCGATGACTCAGCCTGGAGAAACATCCAATTTGTCTAATGAATGTTCCGATGTTTTACGGTTTAATGCATGGATAATAAACCAAGACGTTAACCACTATGTGGATTTTCTATTGGTAACTTGGGAACTATCGCAGGAAGATTGCTTGAGACTTTGCGTGGTTGTCGTCTGACCAGCGCCGGAGCGTAATTTCAAGAAGTTAGCTTTCGTCGGCAAGAACTGTAAAGGCACAGTTGCGTGCTGAGCTTTTATTAGCAGAAAGCGTAATTATAAGTAATGAAATACAGAGATAATTTGAGCCATATATATAGTCCACGGCTATATAAATATTGTATGCAGCCGCTGGAAATATTTGAAGATTTTTGATCGTAGATTATGGGCGGAATAAGAGGAATCTTGTGTTTTCTAGGTCTTGTCCAGATCGTACGTACTTTGGCACACAGCCATTAATACTACATTATTTTATTAATAAATTCACTAGTGGCAACCAATCGGCACTGGTAACTACATAACGCAAGTCCCAATGTAAGTGTCGTAATTTAATTATGTTTTATTTTATAATATACTGTTATTAGTAGCCTATGTATGTTTTATTTTGTATTAGTCATTGTAAGATGTTGGGTGACTTTGTATAACAAAAGGTCCGTACTTTTAAGCAAAAAGTCGTCCAGCTCGATCCACCGTCGTCTTCGGATGCTGTCTTATTACGTAGTCCAATTTTAGTGAAAACGCAGAGAGAAGAAACACGGTTAAAAAGACATGAACGGACCTTTAACAGAAAAAGCCGTGCTCAAGCACCGAGAGTTTGTATGAAACACATTTTACCAATCCGTAAATTTAATTGATCTCTATTTGATATTCATTACAATAATTCATTGTATTGTCTCAATCCAGTTACGAACGAGCTAAATTAAAGAACTCCCGGAGGCTATTACCCCATTTTCAAATGATAGTTGGAATGCTGACCATTCCGAGGGGAGCTACGATACTAACCTTAATAGTTCTTCAGAATCATTTGCCACTCGTACAGGTTATCAATAAATCTCAGGTTGCTAAGTCTTATCCCGTTGTTTCTTGTTCAATCTTCTTCCCAGTTCAGTTTTGACATTGCCACTTCCAGGACGATAGAAAATAGCTTAGTACACGCGGAGTCATCTTGTTTCACTTCTCTGTAAGTTGGAAGCTGTTGAGTTGCTTCCCCGACACTAACAAAGGCTGAAGAAGTCTCTTACGTATGTTACAGCATTAGCATAAACTTTATGAATACAGAAGTTAGTGGCTAATAAATGAAGCATAGTAGTTACAGGATTACCATAAACTTTCTCAATACAGAAGTTAGTGGCTAATAAATGAAGCATAGTAGAAAACATACAACTCCAAAACACTTACAGGACTCTGCCGGAGAATATATAGCCTGGCCGGCTTGTAAATATGACGGGAGACGTAAGATCGGAAATCTCTCGACGTGTCCATCTAGGGTTGCAAGCATTTGGAGAACATTCAATTAACTTCAGTTCAAACATGGCAACACAACAGAAAAAAAAAATATTTTTGATCACTCTCTCCTCTCCGTTTTGACTAAGCAGCTGTGAGGCCTGGGCACATCAGAAATGTACTAGACGGAAATTTAGAACTGCATTGCAAGGCGTGGAATAGGCTACGTTGGGATTAAAAAAGAAAGGCAAAAACTGGACAGAAGACATCAGATCAGTTACTGACGCCAAGGACGTTCTGGAGAGAACAGCCACTATGAAATAGCAATGAGCCGGCCATTTGCCAGAAGAAATGATGACCGATGAACAAAGGCGGTGTTGCAGTGAAGTCCAAGAGACAGAAACAGACCGCAAGGAAGACTGCCAGACCGGCGGGACAGATATCTGCAGGAGATCGCTGGGGTCAACTGCCGAACTTCGCGCAAGACGGTTCCTTACGGAAGAAGGTAGCATGTCTACCAGAACACAGTACTTAGAGAGCCCATATCATTTAATGACAGAAATGACTGATGATAATAACAAGGTGGAGTGCATGAGCAGAAGCCATGAAACTATCCAGACGCCAGAACACGGCAATTAAAATTTATGACACATACTTTTTTATTTAAAACTTCATTGATTTTTATAAAAATGATGCAGAAGGAGAAAAAGACAAATCATGACGTTTAACTGCAATTATGATGTTTACGAAAAGGATAATGATGTTGTGATACACATTCTAAAAATCTAATAAGGATGACGCTGGGGAGAGTGCTGGATGGGGTCGGAGATTTTCTCTGCTCAGGGACTGGGTGTTGTGATGTCCTCATTATCATTTCATCGTCGTCAGCGGAAGGCAACGGGAACCACCACTGGAATCACTTCCCTAGACCCTCATGCGGTGGACCTCTCTGACGAAGCTTCCCCGTGACCAGACCTGCCGTTAAGGCAGAACACAGGAGAGAGTATTCGTCACACCAGTTGCTGACATCGACGAACTGAAGGCTAGGATACAAGCTGCTGTGGGTACTGTGACAGAACACATGTTACGAAACACCTGGCGGGAACTGGAATACCGCCTCGACAATCGTCGAGCTACCAAGGAAGCACACGTTGAGGTTTACTAACGTAAGTGGTCTTAAAAAAACTACAGGGTTATTACAAATGATTGAAGCGATTTCACAGCTCTACAATAACTTTATTATTTCAGATATTTTCACAATGCTTTACACACACATACAAAAGCTCAAAAAGTTTTTTTAGGCATTCACAAATGTTCGATATGTGCCCCTTTAGTGATTTGGCAGAAATAAAGCCGATAATCAAGTTCCTCCCACACTCGCCGCTCACTGCAGGCCGACCCGTTGATTTCTCCTTACAGAGGCATCCAGAAGCTTTAAACTGTGCATACCATCGCCGAATGGAGTTAGCAGTTGGTGGATCTTTGTTGAACTTTGTCCTGAAGTGTCGTTGCACTGTTATGACTGACTGATGTGAGTGCATTTCAAGCACGACATGCGCTTTCTCGGCTCCTGTCGCCATTTTGTCTCACTGCGCTCTCGAGCGCTCTGGCGGCAGAAACCTGAAGTGCGGCTTCAGCCGAACAAAACTTTATGAGTTTTTCTACGTATCTGTAGTGTGTCGTGACCATATGTCAATGAATGGAGCTACAGTGAATTTATGAAATCTCTTCAATCATTTGTAATAGCCGTGTAGTAACAGTAACCTACGTAACGGCATCAAATGTAAATTATTATGTGAAACGGTTATTCTGTAATATTGCCGGCCGGGGTGGCCGTGCGGTTCTAGGCGCTTCAGTCTGGAACCGCAAGACCGCTACGGTCGCAGGTTCGAATCCTGTCTCGGGCATGGATGTGTGTGATGTCCTTAGGTTGATTAGGTTTAAGTAGTTCTAAGTTCTAGGGGACTGATGACCTCAGCAGTTTAAGTCCCATAGTGCTCAGAGCCATTTGAACCATTTTTATTCTGTAATAAATTGTTATAATCAGGGCAAGACTTGGTGCTCAACCTCTTCATTTATTTTGCGTTTATATTTGGTGAATTATGATGTTACGGGGTCGGTCTCGTTACAACGACTTGTGGTCTCTAACCACTATATCCAGTCGCTAACCACTATATCCGTCATGATGTTCCGTATTTGCTCAGGACTTTTTTTTTTTTTCGCTAAGAGACCACTGCGAAAGGAGAGGTAGAGGAGGAGGAAGAAGGAGCAGAGGAGCGAGTTTTGCGTAACCTGAAATCTCTGTAAACGCTTTCTTTCTGATAACATTTCCTTCTTGGTGGTGTAGCCTGGCGGCAGATAGCACCAGACACATCTCGATAGGTCTGCTAGCCGGATCGGCACAGCGCCGGTTGCCGAGTTTGCTGAAGCTAATCGCATCGGTCAGCGGCGTCTTCGACACGGTGTTCCGGTCGGTCGGCGGCCGCAACACGATTAACGGCGCTCGCAGAACTTGGCTCTCACGGGAAGTCCGCCCTCGACCCGAGTGGCAAGCAGCCCGCTAAGCGCCCGCCTAATTCTGTTAGCGACCCTCTGCGGTGTTGCCAGCCGCAAAGTGCGTGTGGTGTGTTCGCGTCTGCGTGCAACGCCGATTAGTGTCGGTGCGTGGCCTCGGTGAGACCGACGACACCCAGCCGACAACGGGACTGCGTTTTTCCCGTGGTTTGTCTGTCCGACGGAAGCGTCAGTGGAGCAGGCATTGGCTCCATATCTAGTCCTATATTCACATCTAGAGTTGCCAGGATGTCCGTGAAAGTGTAAACTGTTGAAGCAGATGCATAAAATTTTTTTAATGTTTTGATTTTTTACATTATCTCTATCACTTTTCAGTCTTTTCTCACGTGCCGAGTACTTTATGTTTCTATTTTTTCCTGGTTCCCGTTCCCTCTGTAGGAGTTAAAAACGCAGAGTCATTCAACATATCATGCCTAACTCCTCATGATCATACGGCATTGCCTTCAGAAATTATCTCATATCATCCTGCTTTATATCGAAGGAGGAACCGTTCAATATTGTGAGTCATTATGGAAATTAAGAAGAGGATGTGGACGCTGTTGGACGAGACCTAAACCTCTGCATTTGAATGCGCATGCCTATAGCTTTTCATTGGCGCTTCAGTGTATATATGTGTGTGTCTCTGAGTCCACTGATCGTGACCGGGCCAAAAATCTCACGAAATAAGCGTCAAACGAAAAAACTACAAAGAACGCAACTTGTCTAGCTTGAAGGGGGAAACCAGATGGCGCTATGGTTGGCCCGCTAGATGGCGCTGCCATAGGTTAAACGGACATCAACCGCGTTTTTAAAAATAGGAACCCCCATTTTTTTAATTGCACATTCGTGTAGTACGTTTAGAAATATGTTTTACTAGGACCACTTTTTTCGCTTTGTGATAGATGGCGCTGTAATATTCACTAACATATGGCTCACAATTTTAGACGAACAGTTGGTAAGAGGTAGGTTTTTTTAAATTAAAATACAGAACGTTGGTACGCTTGAACATTTTATTTCGGTTGTTCCAATGTGATACATGTACCTTTGTGAACTTATCATTTCTGAGAACGCATGCTCTTACAGCGTGATTACCTGTAAATACCACATTAATGCAATAAGTGCTGAAAATGATGTCCGTCAACCTCAATGCATTTGGCAGTACGTGTAACGACATTCCTCTCAACAGCGAGTAGTTTGCCTTCCGTAATGTTCGCATATGTATTGACAATGCGCTGAAGCATGTTGTCAGGCGTTGTCGGTGGATCACGATAGCAAATATCCTTCAACTTTCCCCACAGGAAGTAATCCGGGGACGTCAATTCCGGTGAACGTGCGGGCCAATCCACCTGTCATGAAATATGCTATTCAATACCGCTTCAACCGCACGCGAGCTATGTGCCGGACATCCATCATGTTGGAAGTACATCGCCATTCTGTCATGCAGTAAAACATCTTGTAGTAACATCGGAAGAACATTACGTAGGAAAGCAGCATACATTGCACCATTTAGATTGCCATCGATAAAATGGGGGCCAAATATCTTTCCTCCCATAATGCCGCACCACACATTAACCCGCGAAGGTCGCTGATGTTCCACTTGTCACAGACATCGTGGATTTTCTGTTGCCCAATAGTGCATATTACGCCGATTTACGTTACCGCTGTTGGTGGATGACGCTTCATCGCTAAATAGAACGTGCGCAAAAAATCTGTCATCGTCCCGTAATTTCTCTTGTGCCCAGTGGCAGAACTGTACACGACGATGAAAGTCGTTGCCATGCAATTCCTGGTGCATAGAAATATGGTACGGGTGCAATCGATGTTGATGTAGCATTCTCAACACCGACGTTTTTGAGATTCCCGATTCTCGCACAATTTGTCTGCTACTGATGTGCGGATTAGCCGCGACAGCAGCTAAAACACCTACTTGGGCATCATAATTTGTTGCAGGTCGAGGTTGACATTTCACATGTGGCTGAACACTTCCTGTTTTCTTAAATAACGTAACTATCCGGCGAACGGTCCGGACACTTGGATGATGTCGTCCAGGATACCGAGCAGCATACATAGCACACGCCCGTTGGGCATTTTGATCACAATAGCCATACATCAACACGATATCGACCTTCTCCGCAATTGGTAAACGGTCCATTTTAACACGGGTAATGTATCACGAAGCAAATACCGTCCGCACTAGCGGAATGTTATGTGATACCACGTACTTAAGCGTTTGTGACTATTACAGTACCATCCGTCACAAAGCTTAAAAAGTGATCCAACTAAAACATTCATATTTATTTAAGTACTACACGAATATGTAATAAAAATGGGGTTCCTATTTTAAAAAACACAGTTGATATCCTTTTGACCTATGGCTGCGCAATCTATCGGGCCAACCATAGCGCCACCTGGATTCCCCTTTCAAACTAGACAAGTTTCGTTCTGTGTAGTTTTTTCGTTTCGCGCTTATTTCGTGAGATATTTGGCCCGGTCACGATCAATGGACGACCCTGTATATGATTGTTGGTTAAAGCCTGCCATATACATAAACAAAAACATTTCCATCCTGTTCCCTGCAACCTCTCTCTCTCTCTCTCTCTCTCACACACACACACACACACGCACACGCACACCCACACACACACACACACACACACAGGTATCACTATGGTCCAAATCATGCGTTTCGCAAGTATTTTTATCTCTGTGTGTGCATGTGATTTCCAGTTTGACTCGGGACGGACATACAGTTGCAAAACGTAACTGGTGGCAAGAGGCAGAGCATCATTAATTTAGAATGTGCCCCCTGTAATAATTTCCCCTCTAAGACTTATTAGAATGACAACAACCACATACTGAAAGGAAACAAAACAAAATATGTAAGAAATAAAATAAGAAAAATACTTTTGAAATTACTATAAAGTATAAGAACATCCATCAGTGCGGAACTCCGTAATATAGTGCAGTAAATATTTTCATCAATTTTGCATTATATGTTAATGAAACACATATTTTTAAGTAAAGACCCAAACAACGGACAGGCGGCAAGTTATTGAAGAGTACACACGAAGCAGATCACTTTTGTTAGGAAACTAACCACTATTTTTCTCGCCTTCGCTTGTCATCGAGCACTCATCACTGAAGACAGTTCTACTCCAGTCAATGAGATTCTTCAGACGCCCCGAACAGCGGCGGGATAGCAACCTTACGGTCGCATGCTATACGGCCGAGAATGGGGAGTGAACTCTGGGGTGCTGTTTCTTAACATAGCACGAGGTCCTTGGTCGTCATCCGCGACATCCTGACAGCACAGCGGTTAATCGGCCTATTTTGTTTCCATTCACGGTAAGGAACTCTGGGCTTATATTTCAGCAAGATAATGTCCGCCCGCACAGGGCCACAGTTTCTACTGCTTGCCTACATGCTTGCCAAACCCTCCCTTGGCCAGCAAGGTTGCCGGATCTCTCCCCAACTGAGAACCTTTTGGAGCATTGTGGGCACGGTTCTGCAAACAGCTTGGTGTTTTGGCGATCGTGTCAGTTGGACAGAAACTCGGACGATATCCCTCAGGAGAACATCCAACAACTCTGTCAGTCAATGTGAAGCCGAATAACTGCTTGCTTGAGAACCAGAGGTGGACCAACGAGTTACTGTCTTTCTCAGTTTGTGAAGCCCTTTCCCTTGAATAAATCATCCAGTTTTATCCGAAATTGTAATCATTTGTTTATCTGTGTACGCACATCACAGCTATCGATTTCCATTCCATTCGGGTAACTCCTTCGTGTCTTTTTTTTTCCGAGTGTATGATGACTTAATACACTACTTCAAAGCGGGTCTTAGCTTTAGAACTTCTGTAATTTCCCTTGCAAATTTTGCTGGCGCCTCTCCGTTTCTCAGTACGGTCTACATTAAGAGCTTGGCACCAGTGTGTGCTTTTAAGGGGCGACTAGTATATTATCTAGTGAACTTATTATTGTTTCAAAGTGCAACTGAGTGAGGTTCAACTCTTTAACTTGGCATTGAGATTTACGTTTTTATTAGTTCCTCCAAACTTTCCAAGCTGTTTGATAGATTACTGTTGCCCAGAGGGCTAGGACAGTGGTTAGCACACTGGACTCACATTCGGAAGGGCGACGGTTCAAACCCACATCCGGCAATCCAGATTTAGGTTTTCCGACATTTCCCTAAATCACTTACGGCAGATTCCGTTTTTGTTTCTTCGAAAGGACACGGCTGCTTTCTTTCTCCGCCCTTCACTAACCCGAACTGGTACTCCATCTCTGATGGCCTCGTTCTCGAGCGGACGTTAAACACTAGTCTCCTCCTCTTCCGTTTCCCAGAGGACACCTTTTTTCCTCTTCCTCGGGTTTTTGAAATTGGAGCTTGGGCTCTGTCACTGAATCTTTGACAGTATTTTAAACTGTGTTCCTTCTTCACCACATCCGATGAAGTGTATGAATATATGTTTGTGGAGAAGTAGGCGAATACACACGTTTTAGGTTTTTGATCAGATTAGATCTTAATGGTTCTATACGTCAAGCTGTGCTGGTTTAGAACCGGCAGATGGCAGATTGTCGCCCAGTGCCCGCTACCAATATGAGGAAGTGAGTCACTCCAATACCATACAGCTCCCAATGAAACATGTTCTGTTGTTACCAGACTTCAAGACCAAGGCCCCACAACGTATTGGATGATCAAAAAGTCAGTATAAATTGGAAAACTGAATAAATCACGGAATAATGTTGATAGAGAGGTACAAATTGACACACATGCTTGGAATGACATAGGGTTTTATTATACCAAAACAAAAAAAATACAAACGTTAAAAAAATGTCCGACAGATGGCGCTTCATCTGACCAGAATAGCAATAATTAGCATAACAAAGTAAGACAAAGCAAAGATGATGTTCTTTACAAGAAATGCTCCATATTTCCACCATCATTCCTCAGCAATAGCTGTAGTCGAGGAATAATGTTGTGAACAGCACTGTAAAGCATGTCCGGAGTTATGGAGGAGCACTGGCGTCGGATGTTGTCTTTCAGCATCCCTAGAGATGTCGGTCTATCACGATACACTTGCGACTTCAGGTAACCCCAAAGCCAATAATCGCGCGGACTGAGGTCTGGGGACCTGGGAGGCCAAGCATGGCGAAAGTGGCGGCTAAGCACACGATCATCACCAAACGACGTTCGCAAGAGATCTTTCACGCGTCTAGCAATACTTTGTTTTTTTTTTATTCTAATAAAACCCCATGTCATTCCAAGCATGTGTGTCAATTTTTACCTCTCTATCTACATTATACCGTGGTTTATTAAGTTTTCAAATTTATACTGACTTTTTGATCACCCGGTACATGAATAAGCAACCGGCCGTCGACACAGTCGTAGATGCAAGCGGCCGTCTGCTTCACAAAACATTACAGCCTCTTCTTTCTGAAGCGCTGCCGCCTGTTCATCGTTCCAGCTGTCATAAGGCACGTCAAAGCATGAAGGTAAAAATGGAGGAGTGTGAATTGGGAGGCTGCCTCTTAACGTAGCTAGGTACATGCGTACAGCTACCGGTCCCTGCAAAGGAAAGTGGTTATTACAGATTATGTGGGAAATAGGCAACAAGCACAGAGAGAGATGAGTAATTTATAGCACCCACCAAAGTGAGCAAAACTTACCAGGCGAGAATTTCAAGGAAGATAAGCTCATCTTAAAACGAATGTTCATCTTTCATAGTTGTAGGGTTCCCTTGGACCTCATTTTCTTCTAAAGAATGGTAAGACTGTTATTTGAAAATAAGCACTACTAGATAGCTAATAACACATCAGAATCAATTAGAAGTGTAGAAATGAAAGCCTCTACATCAGATATGGAAGCAGCCCTTTTTAAAATTCGCTTTGCTTCTTAAGAGCATACTGTATCTAATTACAACGTTCTTTAGATAACGCTTTTGAATGCATCTCTCTTGTCTTCTCTCATTTAATCATTGCACGAATTAAAGCTCGACGAGCCTCTACTCTCTCACCTTGTGGCAACTAGATGGCCGACAAACTACAGCACAAAGGTTTTGATGCGAGAGTGGTCTGTTGCTGTGAAATGGTCTTCCGCTGTTGTTTCCAGTGTTGAGTGATTAGGGTAAAGTGTAGCGTTGCATGTGGTTAGTTCACTTCTGAAGTTCTGTTGGGTCTCCACTAGGCAGTACGCAGAGCTGAGAAATGCTGTGGACTGGCAAGTATACTGCATAAATCTGATTCACAGAGTTTATTTTGTAGCTTCCCATCGGACACATTGCAGTATAATTTCTATTCAATGGAATCGTCTAGAATTTGGAAAATCAAGCTTTCAGGCATTACATCTGTCTTAACTTCGGAATGATCAGGGCAGGATAGCGTAAGAGAGGAGTAAGTCCATGAACATGATCGCTCTCGGTGTTAACGTGATTCGATTTGATTCCCCCCCCCCCCCCCCCTACGCCCGTTGCCTACTTTCTACTTGTAGAAAAGCCATCCAGTCCTCTGGACAAGTAGCTGTAGTACCTTTATTAGGTCTCTCTTATCTAGAATTTCTTAAGGAATTAACGATCCAAATATTTTGTGTTTATTGCGCCGGTGCGGTTTAATCCCCCGTATCACGTAGACTGTGTGTAAGGGTTTCTTTCTCTACATCTGTCGTGTGCAGGTATTTCCTGAAGTTCCCACAGCCAGTCTTTAGACCTACTAGACCTACCATGAACTTCATCTGCCTGCTATTGAAGCCCACGATTGCAGAACTTCTGTTAAAACATGGTTTCGACTCCATTAGCTTGCTATGATTTGTTTTTGGATTTTAGTCCAATATTCAAAATGTTGACTTTTGATACAGCTACGTAATTTAGATTTTGCCATTGTCTTACTCATGGTTAAGACAGGTTTCGAAGCATCAAATAAAGTCGTTGCTCCTGCGCTAGCTAGGCTATCAGTTAGCTATTTGTCACTAATTCCGGAGTGACCAGGTTCCGCAGCTGGTTTACCCTGTTAACTTCCCCCAGGCCTCACAATGATTTCATGTCGTTCTGCAACGATCATGGATTTCATGGCAGGGACTGATAGAGATTTACAGCACTGGATGGCTGTGTATTCAGGACATTCGTGTTCTTATACCACGACTTATTTTATCAGGGAACATTTCTAAAAGATGATACAATCTAGGACAAAAAGAAAGAAAAAAAAAAGACGCATCACGAAGGAATTATCCGAATGGGACGGAAATCGATAGGTGTGATGTACATCTACAGAAAACAAATGATTACAGTTTCAGAAAATCTGGATGATTTATTCCAGAGAAAGAGCTTCACAAATTGGGCAAGTTAGTAACGCGTTGGTCCACCTCTGACCCTCATGCGAGAAGTTATTAGGCTTGATATTGACTGGCAGGGTTGTTGGATGTCCTCCTGAGGGTTATCGTGATAATTTCTACACAACCGGTTGGTTAGATCATCAAAATCCCGAGCTGGTTCAAGGACCCTGTCCATAATGTTCCACACGTTGTCGAATGGGGAGAGATCCGACGACCTTGTTAGCCAGGGTAAGATTTGGCATACAGGAATACAAGCAGTAGAAACTCCCACCATGTGCGGGCGAGCATCTGCTGATCTGTAAGCCCAGGATGGCTTGCCATGAAGGAGAACAAAACTGGGCGTACCGCTGTGCTGTAAGTGTGCCGTGGATGACAACCAAATGGGTCCTGCTGTGAATAAAAATGACACCCCAGACCACCACTCTTACTCGTCAGAAGTTTGGTGGATGATAGTCCTCAGGAGGACATACTACAACTCATTCAATCATTGCCAAGCCGAATAACTTCTTGTGTGACCAACGCGTTATTGACTTGCTCGATTTATGAAGCTTTCTCTTGAATAAATCATTCAGTTTTTCTGAAACTGTAATCATTTGTTAGTCTGTACATTTATATCACATCTACCCATTTCCATCCCATTCGGAGAATTCCTTCTTTTGTCTTAGAGAATATTTTTGCTGTTTTGGGGCTTACTGAAGCAGACTAATACAGAACGTGCCTGGGTTATTATTTCCTTATCTGGCCAACTGGCCAACTACTGCTCCTGTATATGTGTGTGTACAAAAGTTACGAGATCTTTCTTACACTTACTGTTCTTGACTTTTTGTGAATCTTGATGCTGCCATTGGCCCTCATATTTAGCTTGGAAATTTAATAATAAATGTGTGAACTGATTACATACCACTGAGTTTTGCGAATCACTGCACAAGCTTCGAGCGCCCTACACTTTACACTGTATAGTAATTCTACCCCAGCTCCCCGTCCCCGCACCCCATTCCTCCGTCTTCCAGGGTTTAGACAAGGCCTGCACAAGCGAGTATGTCACAGTAGTTCATAGCGGAACCACATGAAATGCTCAGAATAAATGCAGGTGTATGTTTACTACATCTTTCGCTAACTAGCTCGGTGGGAAACTGGATCGTGCGTCTTCGTCTCGTCAGCTCGCTGCAGCAGTCGCCAACAGAAGTGGTGGGCCGTCAGATGCAGCAGTAAACAAACGACCGGCTCCCCGTTCCGATAAGCGCAGCCGCGGCCGGTGCTATCTGCCCACTAAATCACTCCGCGCCGCGCCGCGTCCCGCTTACAGCCCCAGAGAATCAAAAAATTCCTCGCATTCTTCCTGCCCCGGCGGCACCGTCTCACGGCGCTGGGATCATTCTCTGCCGTAGCATTCCGGGGCCTGCTCCTAGATTTATTTCAGACAACGCGTACCCTGGAGAGAAATCTTCTTCCTCAATTACCGCCATCACGCATTCCAAGCACTTAAACGCTGTCACATAAAACAACGATGCGTTGTCACCTCCTGCAAAATATATGTTTTTCAGATAGGGCTCTATTCAGGATGTGTTGGAAATTGGGTAACAGCATTGTCAATGACTTCCGCAGCGGTGTATTTTAGAGGGTGTCCGAGAAGTGGGGACGAATATTGAAGTACTGTAGAACACACAAAACTTATTGAAAGTATAATGGTTTTTTAACAAACAGATTAAGTAACTTCTCCCGCGTGTATATGAATAAATCCGCATCATTTTCGAAAAAGTACGGGCCGATCATTCCTACCGCCCACAATCCACACCACACAGTTGTGATCTGTCGACGCATCTCACGTTCCACAGTCACTCACGGATTTTCATTACACCAAATTCTTCAGTTCTGCTTACTGACGTACCCGCTGAGGTGGAAGTGCGTCTCATCTAAGAAAATTATTCTTTTTGTGAAGTTCTCATTCTCCGCTAGTCGATCCAAGACCCACTGAGCAAATCGATGTCTCTTTCCATGTTCTGCAGGCTTCAACTTTGTGTAAGTTGAATCTGGTACGCATGCATTTTCAGATCTTTTGAAAGTATTTCGTGCAGTGAACTTGATGATTCAATTGTTGAACTCGTCGGCGAACCGATTTTCCGGGGCTCACGGTCACATTGTTACGCACGACAGCTATGCTTTTCTTGCGTTCGGACAGAAAGCTATCGTCCTATTTCCTTAACGTTTAAAACAGAATCCGTGGTGATCAACTTCCGAACTCATGATTCGGTTGGAGCAGCATTACGTCCGAGCGTCACATGCAATTCACGAACAAGCAGTTCACGAACTTTTCCTGTGAGACTTCAAACTCGCCGGCAGGGGTGGCCGAGCGGTTCTAGGCACTACAGTCTGGAACCGCGCGACCGCTACGGTCGCAGGTTTGAATCCTGCCTCGGGCATGGATGTGTGTGACGTCCTTAGGTTAGTTAGGTTTAACTAGTTCTAAGTTCTAGGGGACTGATGACCTCAGAAGTTAAGTGCCATAGTGCTCAGAGCCATTTTAACCATTTTGACTTCCACCACACAAAAGGTATCAGGCTACTAATGGCTAGGATCGCAGGTAACAAACATGAAAAAACCACGGCTGCCACTCTTCATATGACAAAATGGTGCAAAATTCAAACTCGTCCTTGCTCCCGGACATCCGTAATTTTGAACTCTGTAAAACTATCACTTATGTTAGTCACTAACGATCGATTTCTTTTGGAGAGGGGGGGGGGGAGGGGGGCTAGTCTAGGTAGAACGGAGGTTAGGAGCGTAGCGGTGGAATGAATTTAGGTTGCCAATGTTTTATCTGCTAAGTCAATTATCAGAATTTGCCCCCTGCCGGCGGTGAAATTCTAATCGTGTACCCCAGTTGTTTGCAACATGGGCGTTAACACCATGTAAATTTTCCGGGGGAAATTGTGCTTCGGCAACGAAACCAAAGTATTTAAAAAAATCATCACTACTACCACTATATCATAAGGTTGTAATAGGGGTTACGTAAGATACTAACGATAATTTTTTTTTCAAATAATGGGGTTAATGCGCGACACAATGTGGTAGAGGTTACAGCTTGCGAAACGAATGTATAAACAGCAAATCTTCCTTCATAGTCCACCCACTACACGCATAGTTTGTACTTTGTACGAAGCTTCTATGGTAGTAAAATAGAGACATACAAATTATATATGCTTAAATATCTCATGAAAATGCCTTCTCAGAGCCTGCAACAGACCAGAAATTGCCTCGTTATTCGCATGACAACAGTGAATTTACTAACTAAAAGCACAACAAGAGAGAGAGAGAGAAAGCAGTTAAGGTTTTAGTTTAGTTTACAAAACATTATCATTTTTCCCATTAAAACATCTTTTAGTATATAAATTTAACTATTTCACTGAAAATTAGAAAACCAGCTAAATTCGTACGTCATAGAATAGCTGTAGGACTTGATGAGGCACCTATGAAATTCTGTGTAGATTATGCGAGAGATATTGCTCCTTCCAGCGAAAATTTTTCGCTGGTCGCTGGATCAACTGAAAGTGCCAAGCGATTGTACGACGCTCGTAATAACGCGCATGTCACCTCCATTTTCAAGAGGACCTGGACACATTATTATACTTGGTGGACTACATTGTAGTATAATTATGGGAGAGGGATAATATCCTGAAAGCCAAGCAACACGGGTTTTGCAACAGGGAACGTCGACCACATTGATGCTGTCGTCCTTGACTTCCGTCAGGCATTCGATTAAGTTCCAATAAACAAGAGATTAAAGACTATCGACCACATTTGTGACTGTATTCAGGGCATCCCAGTTCACTAAACTCAGCCGTCATTCTAAATGCTGCGAAATCAGTGAATGTGGAAGTAGCATCATGAGTACTCGAAGGACGTTTTATAGTGGCGTTCTGTTCATAGACCATGCTGCAGTATGTAGGGAAGTCACTACGTTAGAAAACTGCAGTGCAACGCCGAAAGAGCTTGAGATGATCGATACGTCTTGCAGGAACTGGCAGTTGACCTTCTCCATACAGAACCGTAAAGTACTGTGCCAAAATAGGCGTAAAAACCCACTGAAACTTCGATTACACTATAGGTGCCAAGTCACTGGATACAATGTCAACTGCAAAATACTAGAGCGTAACGGTCAAAACGATCTAAAGTGGAATGACCACGTGTCACTTGATATAACAAAAAGCAGACTACAAATTAAGAATCAATGGAAGAATCCTTGAGGAAGTAGTTCACTCACGGAAGAGGTAGCGTACAAAAATATTGTTCTACCGAATCTGGAGTACTGCTCCTCAGTCTGATACGCGTATTAAGAAGTATTAACACACACATCAAAAAAAGTTTTGCTTCTCCCTGTTTCTCAGAACTCCTGAAGATACACGTTGACTGTGGGTATTGTATCACCGACATAGTCCCTTTGACTGTTCAGCGATGTCACTAAACCCGCCCAAAGACGTAAACAACCATGCATGAGCAGCGCCTGTTAGACGGAGGGGGTCTGACAGCCGATCAGTTTCAGTCATTCCACCAGGACGAAGGTACACGGCTCGTGTTGTCTGTAGTTCAACCATGCGTAGATGGTCAATAGCGCGATTCGATCGTGTCAACATTGTTAGTTTGTACCAGGAAGGGCTCTCAACAAGGGAAGTGTGTAGGCGTCTCGGAGTGAACCAAGGCCATACGTTCGGACATGAGGAGATACAGGGAGACAGGAACCGTCGATGACATGCCTCGCTCAAGCCGCCCAAGGGCTACTACTGCAGTGGATGACCGCTATTTACCGATTATGGCTCGGAGGAACCCTGACAGCAATGCCACCATGTTGAATAATGCTTTTCGTGCAGCCACAGGACGTCGCGTTACGACTCAAACCGTGCGCAATAGGCTGCATGATGTGCAACTTCGCTCCCGATGTCCGTGGCGAAGTCCATCTTTGCAAACACGACACCACGCAGCGCGGTACAGATGGGCCCAACAACTTGCCGAATGGACCGCTCAGGATTGGCATCACGTTCCCTTCGCCGATGATTGTCGCACATGCCTTCAACCAGACGATCGTCGGAGACGTATTTGCAGACAACCCGGTCAGGCCGAACGCCTTAGACACACTGTCCAGCGAGTGCAGCAAGGTGGAGGTTCCCTGCTGTTTTGGGGTGGCATCATGTGGGGCCGACGTACGACGCTGGTGGTCATGGAAGGCGCCGTAACAGCTGTACGATACGTGAATGCCATCCTCCGACCGTTAGTGTAACCATATCGGCAGCATACTGGCAAGGCATTGGTCTTCATTGACGTTAATTCGCGCCCCCATCGTGCACATCTTGTGAATGACTTCCTTCAGGACAACGACATCGCTCGACTAGAGTGGCCAGGATGTTCTCCAGACATGAATCCTATCCAACATGCCTGGAATAGATTGAAAAGGGCTGTTTATGGACGACGTGACTCA